>NC_080038.1:74799152-75103893 GCF_030020395.1 Manis pentadactyla
ATGTTTGTCTTATTTTTTAGATTCCACATATAAGTTAAATAATATGGTATTTGTTTTTGACTTATTTAGCTTAGTATAACATCTACTAGATTAATCCATGTTGTTGCAAATGCCAAGGTCTCGTTCTTTTACATGGGTGAGTAATATTCCATTATTTATAGCTGCCACCTCTTCTTTATCTGTTCATCTATTAATGGAAATTTAGTTTTTTTCCGTATTTCCATTATTGTAAATAATTAAATATATATTGATGTGCATGTATCTTTTCAAATTACTGATTTTATTCTCTTCACGTAAATTTCAAGGAGTTGAATTAATGAGCTATATGAAATTTCTAATTTTAGTTTTATGATAAACCTTCATACTGCTTTCTATAGTGGATGCAACCATTTACATTCCCACTTACAGTGTAGGAGAATTCCGTTTTCTATACATCCTCATCAACACTTGTTATTTCTTACGTTTTTGTTACTACCCTCCTCACTGTTCTGAGGTGATAGCTTATAGTAGTTTTGATTTGCATTTTCATGATGATTAGAGAAGTCAACCATCTTTTCATGTGTCTTTTAGCCAATTGTATGTCTTTTGAAAAATGTCTACTATGGTACTCTGCCCATTTTTTAAATCAAATTTGATATTATTTGGAGTTGAGTTGTATGATTTCTTTATCTACTTTAGATATTAGCCCCTTATTGGATATACCATTTGCAAATATCTCCTACCATTCAATAGGTTTCCATTTTTTTTTTACTCCCTTTGCTGTGAAGAAGGCTTTTGATTTGATATAGTCACACTTGTTTAATTTTTATTTTTCCCCATTACCTGGAGAGATATATCCAGAGAAAAACTTACTAATGCCAATGCTCAAGAGTGTACTCTCTATGTTTTCTTTTGGTGTTTTATGGTTTCAGGTCTTTAATGCATTTTTAGTTTATTTTTATATATGGTATAAAACAGTGATACAATTTCATTTTTTTGCCTATAGCTGCCCAGTTTTACCAACATCATTTGTTGAAGAGACTCTTTTTCCCATTGTATGTTTGTGTCTTCTTTGTCATATATTAATTGACCATGTAAGTGGTGGATTCTTTCTGGGCTCTCTATTCTGTTCCATTGATCTGTGTATCAGTTCTTTTGTCAGTACCACAATGTTTTGATTACCACAGCTTTGTACTTTAATTTTAAAACAAGGAGTATGACATCCCAACTTTGTTCCTGTTTCTCAAATTTTAGGATTATTTGTTCTACTTCTGTGAAAAAACATGCAATTTTTATAAGGGATTGCATTGAATCTATAGATTTCTTTAGACAGTTTATCCATTTTAACAATATTAATTATTTCTATCTGTGAGTATGGACTATATTCCCCTGTGATTTTGTGTCACTGCTAGAACCTGTGATTTTGTCTCTATATTATCATGCCATTTGTTGGAGTGGGAATCATTGCTGTGATGTTAGAGGAAAAGTTTTCAACTTTAATTTAATGTTAATGCCTTCAAATTTTTATATCAATGTCTTATAGATTTCAGAATACAGGTTCTTCACCTCCTTGGTTAGATTTATTCTTAGGTAATTTAATCTTTAGTGTAATAATAAATGGGATTCATTTCTTAATTTGTATTTTTGTTAGTTCATTATTTGTATATAAAATGCATGTAAGATTTCTGTATATTGATTTCTGTATCTTATTTTCCAAATTCATTTACTGATTCTAATAGTTTTCTGGTAGAACCTGCGATTTTGTCTATATATTATCATGTCATTTGTAAATGGGGACCATTTGACTTCTTCCTTACCAATTTGGTTGCCTTTCTTATTTATTTACTATTTTTGGTTTTATTGCTGGGTAGGACTTCCAGTACTATGTTGAATAATGGTTGGAGTGGGAATCATTGCTGTGATATTAGAGGAAAAATTTTCAACTTTAAGTTAATGTTAGATATGTTATATATGGCCTTTTTCATGTTGATATACATTACCTCTATACCCACATTACTGAGAGCTTTTATCATGAATAGATGTTGAATTTTGTGAAATCATTTTCCAGCATCTTTTGAGATGGTTATATGTTTTTTTCCTTCATTTTTTAATGTGGCATATGATTGATTTGTGGATATTGCACCATCCTTGATCCCTGGAATAAATCCCTCTTTGTGATGATAAATGATTCTTTTAATGTATTTTCTAATTTGGTTTAATAATATTTTTGAGGATTTTTGCATGTATGTTCATCAGGTATATTGGTCTGTAATTTTCTTTTTAATGGTGTCTTTGTCTCGTTTTTATATTAAGTGATACTGGCCTGGTAAAATGAATTTGGGGATTTTCCTTCCTCCTCAATTTTTTGGAATCATTTCAAAAGGATAGGTATTAACTGTTTTACATGTTTAGTAGAATTATTTTGTTAAGCCACCTGGTACTGAAAGTTTGTTTGTTGAGAGTTTTTTTATTTCTGATTTGATTTAAGTACTAGCAATTGGTCTGTTCAGATTTTCTGTTTCTTCCTGGCTCAGTCTTGGAAGTTTGTATGTGTCTAGGAATTTATCCATTTCTTCTAGGTTGTCCAGTTTGTTGTCATATATTTTTTCATAGTAATTTTATCATTGTTTGTTTTTCTGTGGTGTCAGTTGTAACTTCTCCACTTACTTTTCTGCTCTATTTATATGAGTTCTCTCTTTCTTTCTTGATGAGCCTAGCTGTATTTTATCTTTCTTTTTGTTTTTAATGCAGCAGATCTTAGTTTTATTGATGTTTTTGTTTTTTGTTTTTCTTTTCAGATTCATCCTATTTGGGGTCCTTTTGTCCTCATGGTCTGGATATTTCTTTCTCTCATCAGGTTCAGAACTTTTTCAGCCATTATTTCTTTAAATATACTTTTGTATCTTTTTCTTTGTCTTCTCTTGCAATTCCCATAATGCAAATATTGTTTATTTTTATTATTGCATATAATTGCCATAGGCTTTCTTCACTGTTTTTCATTCTTTTTCAACTTTTCTCTTCTATGTAATTTCCAATGTCTTGTCCTCTAGGTTACTGATTATTTCTTCTGCATTGTCAAGTCTACTTTGGAAACTCTCTGTTAAATTCTTCCATTAAGGTATTAAAATTTTTTATTCTAGGATTTCTCTTTTTTGTTTTTATGTTGAGTATTGTTATTTCCTTGTCAAAGTTCTCATTTTGTTCATGCATTTTTTCTAATTTTGTTTAATTTTCTGTTTTTTTCTTGTAGTTTACAAAACTTTCTTAAAGGATTTTTCTGAAATTTTTCTTTAGGATCAATTACTGGAGGTTATTAGTTTTCTTTAGTGGCATCATGCTTGTCTGATTTTTCATTATTCTAGATTCCTTATATTGGTATCTGTATATGTGTGTAGGTGGTGTCCTCTTACAAACTTTGCAGATATGCTTTGGCAGAGGCAGTTCTTCACCAATCAGTGCAGTCTGAGTTTCTGGATGTATGTATTGTAATATATTTGGACAGGTAGATTATGCTATTGTGGTCTATTTTTATGTACCACAACTGCTTGTAATCTGAGGATAGGGATGGAGAGGAATATACTACTGGTAGAGTACATTTGTATAAGACTGCTGGCTTGTTTTCTCACCCATTTAATTCTGTAGGAAGGACTCCATGGTTACTTAAATTTTCTAGTAAGTCTTACTAGATGGTGAGGACAGTGTGTTCTATTCTTTAATATGTGGGGATATGAATTAGCTTCCTTGCCTTGGCAGGGCAGGAGGCCAGGGTTCAGGGCCTGCATATTTTATTTTTTCAGGTCCCAAATAAGTCCTGAGTATGCACTGAATCCCCTGGTCAGACAAGACCTCCTCTTTTGCTCTACAGATTGGAGAAGTTACAAGTTGAGTTCTCTGTTCATGTGCCAATGTATGTAGGGCCGTTGAAAGGCTTACACAATTTCCTGTATGCTATGGTCAGTTTCCCTGGTTGGACAGACTGAAGGCTGTATTCAGTGAGAAGCAGGGCTACAAATTAGATTCCTTGTCTGTGTAAAGTGAGAAAAGCAGCTCTAAAACTGGTAAAGTTCTTTGTTTTTTGTCTTAACTTAAGCCAGCGTGTACCCCAAGTTCCCTGACTGAACTTAGTCATTGGCTTTTCTTTGAAAACTATTGGCTCTACCTTCTCTTCTCATTGCTTAGGCATCACTGGGGTACATATCTGTCAGACATTTTTTCCAGCCTTTTTGTTGAGATGGGTCCCATAGATACTCTCTTCAATGGGTGGTATTATGCCTCAGCTCCCTTATCACTCCAAGCTACTCTCAATCTCCCAAAAAGGTACTCTGACTGGGATGGTTTAGGATCTACCCTCAGCTTTGACTCTGAATTAATGCCCATACATATGTGTAGCATTCAAAGACTCCATGCCCAGTCCTGGCTTTGTTCTGAGGACAATCAGCTCTGCTGGCTTTCTTCTTGTATCAAGCCACATAGCTTTCCATAACTGTCAACAGCCTTTCTGACAAATGGGGCTAGAAGGTAGTCTCAACAGCAGGTGTGGTGATTCAACCTGTTTCGCAGGCATAGGAAAACTGGGCTCTAGGGCTGGAAAAACTCCTCATTTAAGGATCTGTATAAGGAAGATCTTTACCACACCTAGTTATCTAATCAGAGTGCACCTTGACTTGGTTCAGCAGATGAACAAAGCTTCTGGTTGGGGTTACTACGTGAGTGCTGTATATAAACATCATCCAAGATCCCTGTGCTGGTTGCACACCCCTCTTCCCCTTCTCCATCACTATCAAATTCCCAGTGATTGGGCCCCAGTTTTCCCTACAATCTCCATTGTGCAAGATCAGATTTTGGGCCCCCACAAAGCACCTGACTATGCTGGGATAGACCAGTTGTCCTTACTGGGAACTCTTTTAACACTGGAGAAAATGGAGGTTCAGGGGAGACCTCTACATGGTGTGTGCTGTCCTGGGGTGGGGTGATTTATCAATGCATAGCCACTGTTCTTACTCTTCTAAAACAGTCTCTGGTCTTTTAGGTGCAATGATATTCTTCAGCCTCACTATCATGTTCTAAGAATCTCTCAGTAGTATCTTGTTTTTTAAAAGATATCAGCTGCACTTGTGATGGGGAGGAATGTCAGGAATGACCTACATCACCATTTTGGTGACATCATTCTTTAATAATTTTTAAATTACTCTTTTTTTGCTTTAGAAAATAATAAAAAGTGTTTTGGTTCAAAAGCCTTTTGATATTTTGCCAAAAAATAAAAAGGTAAATTCTTTGCTTGCTAAATTTTATACATTTCTTGGAACAATATATTAATGAACATAGTCCCCACTGTCTAAACCTATTACCCATGATTGCAATGCCATGATGCGAAATGATGTTAGGAATGCCATTCTTATTAATCCAAGCCTATATTTGTTACAGGGCTACCATCTTAACACTTAGCAGGACCAGAGGGTTAGAAAGAAAATAATATGAACATTATATAACCAAAGTAAAGATATAAACATGCAAGGAAGAAAATAAGTGTAAGGAGGAAAGTAAGGGTGTAAAAAGAGAAAGTGTATGACAGCTCCAAAGGTTACTAACTAGAAGAAATGTAATGAGGAAAGCTAAACATCAGAATCCATAGTTTAATGGCAGGTTGTGTTGGAGAAGTGCAGTCACAGTTTATCACTGCGTGTTTTTAGCAGCAAGCAACAGAAAGTTGCTCTATCCATCATAAATAAAAAATTATAGAAAGACTGGATAATTACACTTGGAATAAAAATTAAATGCCTAAAGAAGCTGGGTGGTAGTAACTACAGACTAGACCATATCACTTGAGCAATGTGTTTATGGTGCCACTCCACTGCTGTTAAACACTGATGCTGCGCCTCTGCCACTGAAAAGAATTGTAAGTTGTCCCTTCCTTTTTATATTAGTTTTAATCGGACTTGTAATGTTAGAATAGTCTTCATTACCTTTTACCAATGGGCATATTTATTTGAGAAAAGGCTATATCACTTCAATTCTAACCATACTTCATGCATCTTTTGAGTAGCAGCAACTCATTTACCTATTGACAGATAAATCATTTTAGAAAACATCAAATAACTTTTTATTTTGCCTGCGTAACTCCCCAGTGACATGGAAAACCTTAAATATTCAGGTGGAAGCTTCCTCTTGCAATTCAATGGAATCATTGCTATAAACAATTGTGGAAAACGTCCTCCTGTAAATACTATAACTTTAAAAAAAATTTGTTGAGGTGGAATGCACATAATATAAAATTAACTATTTTAAAAATAACTGTGGCATCCATACAATTCACAATGTGCAACCATCATATCTACTTTCAAAATATTTCCTTCACTCCAAAGAGAATCTCTTACACATTAAGCAGTTGTTCCCCAACCCTCTTGCATCCAGTCCTGATAACCACCAATTCTGTTCTGTGTCTATAGAATTACATATTTTGGATATTTTGTATAAATAAAACGTTATATGATCATTTGTATCTGATGTCCATCACTTGGCCTAGTGGAAGTGAAATAATGCTTTTGGTTTTGATTTGTATTTGTCTAAAACATAATGATGTTGAGCATCTTTTCATGTACTTATTATATTCAAAATATATATTATTTGGATAAATGTATGTTCTAGTTTTGCCCATTTTTAAATTGAGTAATTTGTCTTAGTTTTTATTAGTAAATTTTAAAATATATTCTTGATGCTATAAACAAGAGATATATGATTTGAAAATATTTTCTTGCATTCAGAAGGTGGTCTTTTAACTTACAACCTTTATTATTGTCATGAAGTTGAAATTGTAAATTTCCTTCTTTTGTTGCTTGAGCTCATGTCATATTTAAGAATCCATTGCCAAGTCCAAGGGCATTAAGATTTACCTGTGTTTTCTTCTAAGATTTTTATTGTTTTGCTCTTAAACTTGAGTCTTTGATACATTTTGAGTCAATACTTGTATATAGACATAAATGTCCAATTCATTATTTTGTATATGGATATTCAGTTCTCACATAAATATATACTGAATGAAATATTTTTTAATTGAAGTATAGTTGATATACAATGTTATATTGGTTTTAAGTGTACAACATAGTGATTTGACAGTTATGTACATTATTAAATGCTCACTCAATGAGTATAGTTGCTATCTGTCCATATATAAATATATAGCAGTATTATTTATTATATTCTCTATGCTATACTTTCATTCCTCTGTCTAATGCATATTATAGTTGAGATTTTGTGCCTCTTTATCCCCTTCACCTCTTTCATCCATTCCCCCTCCCTCAAGGGTACCACTAGTCACTTCTATGTCAGTCTCTACCTTTTCATTTCTTTGTTCATTTGTTTGGCTCTATTTTAAGTTCCATATATAATAGAAATAATACATTTGCCTTTCTCTGCCTGTTTTATTTCACTTAGCATAATAAGCTCTGGTCCAACCATATTGTTTCAAGTGACTAAATTTCTTTCTTTTTTATGGCTGCATAATATGCAATTGTATATATGTACTGCTCTTCTTTATCCACTCATCTAATGAGGGATACTTAGGTTCTTATCATATCTTAGCTATTGTAAATAATGCAGCAATAAACATAGGAGTGCATATATCCTTTCAAATTAGTGATTTTGTTTTTCTCAAGTAAATCTCCAGAGGGTAAATTGCTGGGTCATATGCTATCTCCATTTTTATTTTTTGAGGAATGTCCATCTGCTTTCCACAGTGGCTTTAATAATTTACATTCCTACCAACCATGTAGGAATATTCCCCTTTATCCACATCCTCACCAACACTTGTTCTTTCTTGTCTTTGGATAGTAGCCAGTCTGAGAAATGAGGTGATATTTCATTGTGACTTTGATTTGCATTTCCCAGGTGACTTGGATATGTGAAACCCTTTCATTTGCCTGTTAACCATCTGTAGGTCTTCTTTGGAAAAATATCTATTTAGGCACTTGGCCCTTTTTAAATTAGGTTGCATTTTGGGGGGTTGAGTTGTATGAGGTATTCATGTATTTTGGATATAAGCCCCTTAGCAAATATATCATTTACAAATATATTCTCCCACAGATATGTTGCCTTTTCTTTGTTAGTAGTTTACTTTGCTGTGAAGAAACTTTTTAGTTTGATGAGGACTGGCCTATTTATTTTTGTTTTATTTTAAAAATAATTTTATTGAAGTATAATTGATATACAATTTATATTGATTTCAAGTATACAAGATAGATTCAACAGTTATTTATATTATTAAATACACCCCAACTAGGATAGTTGCTCTCTGTCAACATAGAAATATATTAAAGAATTATATACTATATTCTCTGCTGAACTTTCATCCTTGCTACTAACTTATATTAGGCTTGAGATTTTGTGCCTCCTTTACCCCCTTCACCTACCCATTCCAACTCCTCCCCCATGGTCACCACCACTCACTTGTAAATGTCATTGAATTTATTGCTCATTTATTCAATAGTTTTGTTTGGTTGTTCCACTTTTACATTCCACATATAAGTGAAATCATGTAGTATTTGGCTTTCCTTCATCTAGGCTATCTAATTTGTTCATGTGAATTTGTACATATTATACTCTTATAATCCTTTCCATTAATATAAGGTCAATAGTATTCTCCCCACTGTCACTTCTGGTTTTTAATTGCTTGTGTTTTTTATTTTCTTTTTCATCAGTGTTTCTAGAATTTTGCCAATTTTATTGAGGTTTTGAAGGAAAACTTTTGGTTGCAATGATTCTACTATTTTTCCTTTTCTCTATTTCATTTATCTCAGCTTTGATCTTTATTATTTATTTCTATCTTATAGCTTTGAGTTTAATTCCTCTTTTTCTCCTGGTTCCTTAGTTTAAGTAGTTAGGTTATTGACTTGAAGTCTTTATTTCTAGTTAAATTAATTGTTTACTGCTGTAAAATTCCCTCTGATTACTGCCTACTACTGCATCTCATAATTTTAGTTTCCATTTATCCCTAAATGTTTTATAATTTCCCTTGTGATTACTTCTTTGATCCATTGTTTGTTCAAGAATGTATTGTTTAAATTTTCTCATATTTGTGAACTTTCCAGTTTTCTTCCTAATCTATTTCTGTCTTCATTCCATTGTGCTCAAAGAAAATACTTTTATGATATCTATATTTTAAAATCTATTAAGACTTTTTTTTTTGGCCTAACATATGGCCCACCATGGAGAATGTGCTATGTGCATGTGAGAGAATTGTGTATCTTCTATCATTCAATGTTTGATATATGTATTTTTGATATGATTAGTTTATAGTATTGTTCAAAAGCTTTATTTCCTCTTTGGTATTCCATATGTATACTCTATCCATCAAGAAAAATGGGACATTGAAATCTCCATCAGTTGCTGTAGAACTGTCTATTCTTCCTTAAATTTTATTAAGGATTATTTAATATATTTTGGAGTGCTGATGTTTGGTACATATATGTTTATAACTGTTAAACCTTGGTGTATTGGCCCTTTTTAAATACACATTGTCTTTCTTTGCTCTTGTGACAGCTTTTGTCTTAAAGTCACTATTGCCTGATATTAATTGAGTTCTAGATCTCTGCTGGCTTCTTTTGGCATGGAATATGTTTTCACATTCTTTCACCTTCATCCTATTTGTACCTATTGTCTAAACGGAGTAATTTATAGATAACATACAGTTGGATAATGATATATTTGTAACCCATTCTGCTAATATATGCCTTATGATTAGAGTTTAATCTATTTCATTCAAATAAATAATTGAACATTTTACTTTTGCTCTTTTGTTTTTGTTTTCCACATGTGTTTTACCTTTTTTTGTTCCTCATTCCTTCCATCACCCCCTTCTTTGTGCTTTGTTAATTTTTGCAGTGTATCATTTTTATTATTTTCTAATTTCCTCTTGGGTTTATATTTTAGATATTTTCTTAATGGTTGCTATGAGTATTAAAATTAACATTCTAAATTTATACCTATCTGTATTGACTTGATACCAACTCAACTTCAATAGCATATAAACACTTTGCTCCTAGCCATCTCTAAACTCCATTATGTTCTTACTTCCCAAAATTAAGTCTTTATACATTGTGTGCCCAATGACACAGATATATGTTTATTTTATATTTGTTTTATGTGTAAGAAATAAGTCTTTCATGTGAAAAATAAATGTGAAGTTATAAACCAAAAATGCAGAAATAGTGGCTTTTATATTTGCCTATGTAGTTTCATTTAGTGGGGATTTTGGTTTCTTCTTACAGCTTTCAGTTACTGTCTAGTATCCTTTCATTTCAATTTGAAGGACAGGTTTCAGCATTTTTGCAGGTATGATCTATTGGTTATGAACTTCCTGAACTTTGGCTTGAGAATATCCTAATTTCTCCATCTTTTTTAAACATTGTGGTAAAATACACATAATGTAACCTTTAGCATACTAATCTTTGCAATGTGTATATAAAGTATGCAATGTGGCATATTAAGTATATTCCAACCATCACCACCATCCACATTAAGAATGCTTTTAATTGTGAAAAACTGAAGCTCTGTACCAATTAAACAGTAATTCCCCATAACCAACATTGGAAAAAGGGTAGAAATCAAGGAAAACAAGAAACACAGCCAAGATAACAGCACTATCATACTGCAGCCATTGATGAATCCTGGATTCTACTACTAGGCTGCAAGTTACCACTGATATATAGGTAATGAATTATAAACTAATTCTAGCCCCTTTTTATGTCAATTGTTTTAGATTCAGAGTCTCAGGTTGGAGACTATGATTTATCTTAAGCCATGTGCTCATGCTTTAACTGCCAAAGGTCAGGGAAGTTGAGCTATTCAGATTTGATAGCCACAGTAATTTCAGACAGAAGTTCATAAACAATACTGGATTGCCCCCAAAAGGAAAAGAAGCCAAAAAACATTAAAATGTCCATTCCTCTTTAGCTTGATTTAAGAGTAGTTTCAGATGCTGGAGTGGAGTTGATTCTACAAGTGATTTTAATGTGGGTGTGGAGAGATGGAAGCACTGTTGAAGAAGGAAATAAAGAGTTAATTTATCCTCAGTTATGGACAGTGAAAAATCTTGGTAAAGGAAAATAGTTTGGTAGGGTATAAAACATCCTCCCTGTGACAGAAACTTAGTTTTTCCCAAACATATAGACTCTTATATGCTAATAAAATATTTAATTGAACACATTGTCACTCAGCTGAAGAGCACATTTCCAAGCCTTGCTTGGAGCATGGTGTGGCCACATGTCTAAGTACTGTCTAATAGAGTTTGTAATATCTAGGGATTTTCCCTTTAATAGAAAACAATTCCCCCCTCATTTTGCCTTTCCTCTTTCTTTAGAAGTGAAATGTAAACACAATGGTGGGAGCTACAGAAACCACTTAAGATGAAAAGATAGAAGGTGCATTTTGAGGATGGTGGTGTAGCAAATGTAGAAGGATCCTATTTCCCTAATAGCTGTGGATTTGCCAGATCAGCCATGGATTACCAACAGAGCAATGACTGCACTTACAAATTTATATCTCCTTTAAGAAACTATTATTTTCTTTGGATCTCTGTTACAGCAAGTGAGTCAGTATCATAGTTAATATACTTCCATGGCTAGCTATGGAATCATTCTGCATTTCTTTCTCCTGAGGCTCACAAGTTATATTGCTGTATCTGCAAAGCCTTGGTTGAGGCAAATGCTCCTCCAAGTCATTTCAGTTGGTACAGCACAAATACAGGCAAAAGGAAAACTACAAGAGTGAAATGGTGCAAGTCTCTGGTACTCTTGGCCAGGACTAGGATTTGTGATTATTTATGAATCCTATTTCCTTTCACCTTCATAAATCATAATTAAAAGTTTACTCTCTATTTAATTCCTTAACTGGAACAGATCATGTATTAAAGAGACATTTCTTCTATATGGCACATACACACAGTGGAATCTTATTCAGCCATAAAAAAGAAATCCTGCTATTTACAACAACATAGATGAACCTAGTGATTATGCTTGGTGAAATAAGCCAGGGAGAGAAAGACAAATGCCATATGATTTCACTTATATGTGAAATATAAAAACAAAACAAAACAAAAACAAAACAAAATGAACAAAACATCAGAAGACTCATTGACACTGAAAAGTGACTAGTGGTTACCATGGATGAGGGGTTGGAGTGGGTGTGTGGGATATGTGAGGGTAATAAAGGGGCACAAAATTCTTAATCACAACAAAAGTTGGTCATGGGGATGGAAGTGTAGAATGGAAAATACAGTCAATGGTTTTGTAACATCTTCCTATGTTGACAGTAAACTACACTAGACTAGTTGGGATGAGGATTTAATAATGTGTGTAATTGTTGAATCACTGTGTTGTATACTTGAAAGCAAAATAATAGTGTATATCAATTATACTACAATAAAAATACACTTAAATTAAATTAAATGTTACACAAATGGGCAAAAACAGGTCTTCTACGTCAAGCTGATGATACACAGAGCTAATGTTGAATTTCTTTCTTTCAAAATATTCATAAAATAAATTTTCTCCAAGTCCTAAAATAGATTCCTAAACGTTTCTTGCTCCAAATTTAAATGTTGTTGACCTCCTAAAAATCACTTTTATAGACTTGATAAAGTCTTTCTCAATTAATTTGGTGCTTTTTAAACTACAAAGTTATAGAAAATCAGAGTTGGAAAATACAACTGTTCTCAACTCTGGTTAAATATTAAATTCACCTGAGCTAGTCTTTTAGATGATGCTGACATCCAATACACAACCCCATAAACTGAAAAACGTGGTTCAAAGAGGGAGCCGAGTCAGCAATATTAAAAAGCTTCCTATATAAGTCTAATGTGCAACCAGGATTGGGGACCAATGATCTAATACAACCCTTAGTTGTATATTAAAAATGTAAGTCAGATGATTCTGAAACAAAGCTAGTTATTTAAACTGTTAATATAGTCCATCCCCTTTATGTTATAGATAGGAAGGCTAAGCTACAGATAAGTGAAAGGATGGAATCAAGCTCAGTGACAGGCCCAAGTGTCAAAGCATATGTTGTTGTATTTCACTTTTGTTTATTGAACTTTGTAGATATTGTACTTTTTACAAATTAAAGGTTTCTGGAAAGTCTGTACTGAGCAAGTTTATGGGCAGCATTTTTTCAACAGTCATTGCTCACTTCATGCCTCTGAGTCATATTTTGGTAATTTACATAAAATTTCAAATTTTTCCATTATTATTATATTTGTGTGGTGATCTGTGATCAGTGATCTTTGAATTAATATTGTAAATATTTTGGGGTACCATGAAGTATGCCCATATAGCATGACCAACATAATAATTGTTGTATGTATTCTGACTGCTCCACTGACTGGCTGTTTGTCCATCTCTCTCACTCACCTTGGGCCTCCCTATTATCTGAGGCACAAACAATATTAAAATTAGGCTAATGAATAACCCTATAATGACCTCTATGTGTTACAGTGAAAAGTGTCACATGTATCCCATTTTAAATCAAAATGTAGAAATAATCAATCTTAGGGGGAGTGTCATGCTGAAGGCTGAGATAGTCCAAAAGCTGGGACTCTTATGTCATTCATCCAAGTTGTAAACATATAGGAAAAGTCCTTAATGGAAATTAAAAGTGCTACTTCAGTGAACACATGAATGATAAGAATGAGACACAAGAATTATAGCTGATATAGGGCAAGTTTTAGTAGTCTGAATAGATCAAACTAGCCACATGATTCCCTTAAGCCAAAGCCTAATTCAGAGCAAGGTTTTCATTCTCTGCAATTTTATGAAGTCTAAGAGAGGTGATGAAGCTTCAGAAGTAAAGTTTGAAGCTAGCAGAGGTTGGTTCATGAGGTTTAAGGAGAGAAGTCATCTCTAAAACACAAAAGTGCAAGGTGAAACAGCAAGTTCTGATGTAAAAGCTGCGGCAAGTTATCCAGAAGGTCTAGCTAAAATCATTAATGAGGGTGGCTATACTAAACAATGTACTTTCAATGTGGATGAAAAAGGCTTATTTTAGAAGATGTCATCTAGGACTGTCATAGCTCAAAAGAGATCAATACCTGGCTTCAAAAGACAGTCTGACACTCTTGTTTGGGGTTAATGCATCTGGTGACGTTAAACTGAAGTCAATGTTCATTGACCATTCTGAAAATTCTAGGGCCCTTAATAATTCTCTACTAAATAGTTAAATCTACTAATTTAGTCATTAAATTTGCTAAAGCTAAATCTACTCTGCTTGTTCTCTATAAATGGAACAAAGCATGGATGACAGCACATCAGTTTCCATTATTTACTAAAGTGTTTAATCCCTCTATTGACACCTACTGTTCTGTTTCCCAGGAGAAAATATTATTTTCAAAATACCACTGCTCATCAAAAATGCACCTGATTACAAAGGAGCTCTGGAGGAGATGTACAAGATTAGTGTTCTTTTTATGCCTGCTAACACAGCATCCATTCTGTAGCCTATGAATCAAGGAGTTATTTTACTTTTAAGTCTTATTATTTAACAAATACATTGCATAAGACTATAGCTGCAATAGATAATAATTTTTCTGATGGATCCAGTCAAAGTAAACTTAAAACATTCTGGAAAGGATTCACCATTCTAGATACCATTAGAACATTCATGATTCAGGGGAAGAAGTCAAAACATCAACATTAACAAGAATTTGGAAGAAGTGGATTCCAACCTCATGGATGACTTTGTAGAGTTCAAGACTACACTTGGGGAAGTAACTGCAGATATGGTAGAAATAGCAGAAGAAGTAGAAGTGGAGCCTGAAAATGTGACTAACTTGCTGCAATCTGATGTGGAGTTGCTTCTTACAAATGAGAAAAAACGTTTCTTTAGATGGAAACTGCTCCAGGTGAAGATGCTGTTTCTTGAGATGGAAACTACTCTGGGTAATGTTGTGGCAGATTTTCAGAGGACTAACTTTTTTTGAATTTTTAAAAAAGTTCTACTGTGGGTAAATGCTATCAAACAGCATGTCGTGCTACAGAGAAATTGTTTGGGGAGGACATTGTGTATTTTCCTTGGTCCTTGTCTCCACTGCAAAAAAGAATTGAAGGGCAGAGACACAGTAGTGAAGCAGAGTAAAAGTTTTATTTAAAGTTACTTTGAGAAAAAGTGTAGGCGACCTCAGAGAGAGGAGTGCCCTGAAAAGTTGAGGAGTCCCCCTTTTAAGGGTGTTTCAGGGATACTGGAATCTTAGTCTGGGAGTATATCAAACAAGACTGCTTGCCCAGTCCCCAAGGTGGGCTGAGTTATTGTCTGTTTGCTAAGTGTATGTTGAGTCTTACTTCTTAACTTCTTGGATATTAAAATTCAATCTTATTTTTAAGATGGAATTCTTCCTGTCTTTTACTCTGTTGTTTATGGCTGGGCCTGCTAGCTAAATTAGTTGCCTAGGTTGCATACTACTTGATTAGGGCTGAAGGAGAAAAAAAAACAGCATATAAGTAAAGTTAAAAAATGAGCTGGGCCTGCATGATTGACACAATAAAGATATGGGCTCTGCTGAGGTACCTTCCTTTCTTTATCTGGGGAATATTCAAACATTCCAGGCCAAGTTGCTCCTGGCTTTTTGAGCTTTAACAGATTAACTCTGGATCTTTTTTTAGTGGACTTTCCTGGTCTTATTCTCTTTCCACTCCACTCATATCTATTTTTCTACCTAACAAAATCATTCATGAAAGAAGTGACAATCAATACAGCAAACTCGAGTGTCTTATTTTAAGACATTTACACAGCCACCATAACCTCCAGCAACCAACAACCTGATCAGTCAGAAGCTATCAACATTTAGGCAAGACCCTCTACCAGAAAAATAAATCACAACTCACTGAAAGCTCAGATGATGTTTCACATTTTCTATCAATATTTTTAATTGTTTTGTACATTGTTTCTTTAGAAACAATGATATGGCATTATGTCTAATATTATGTCTTAATATATTACAACTTAGTGTAAAAATAACTTTTATATGAACTTAGAACCTAAAAATTTCACTTGACTTGCTTTATTATGGTGGTCTGGAACCAAACCCACAGTATCTGTGAGTTATGCCTATATAGGAACAGTTTCCCAATTCATTATTCATATCACTCTATAAATCTATAGAAGAATCTACTGACAGTGTTACTAGAAAATAGAATAATAGTGGAGAAAGGAAAATTAATTTGAAGTACTTACAAGGAAGTTCTAAATGGGAATGGCATGAAGCTTCAATAGGACTCTTAGGAAAGGAAAGGTAATAGATAAATTTATTCCATTATTTTTTCTAGATTATGTAGAATGTGCTCACTAATTAGGAGTACAACAAGAATATAAAACAGGGTTTACATTTTCAAAAGTTCATAACATCAATATGTGATAGCACCACTGCTATGAAATTTCAAGGTGTAACCTTTTAGAGACATCTTTGTCTTTTTGTTGCCAAATGGAATGGCTGGTATTTAATAGGTGATTAGAGTTTACTGAGGAAATGAACACATGCTAAATAAATAATAAACATAATAGAAGCTTAGTAAAAGGACACCTATCTCCCAGCTATGGTAGTAAGAAAAAACTTCATGGAGGAATGATCTGATTTATCTTTTGAGGAGAAGGGTTTTTTTTTGTATAAGCATAAAAGAAGGGGAAAGATAATATAGGAGGAGAAAACATGCAGAAAGTATGTGTAAGAGAATTATGGTATGGATGTTTGGCTTCAAGGAGATTGACTGGCTGTAATGAGGTTTACTTTGGATATCAGCAAAATAGATTGCTAAGGTCAAACTGTAGAAAACCCTAAACAGTGCTCAATTGACAGTTGCATCCTGAAGGCAGCTGATGATCACTGACAATTTTCAAAAAAGCAGATGATCTAATGAAAGTGGGATTACAAGATGTCAGATAAATGTCATCTCTTACAGATTGATACTTCATAATGATTCTGTTCTACTGAGAAAGCATTTTAGTCTATACCAAGTCTACTTAACTGCAGAAAAAGAATAATACTGCTGGCATAGAGCAGTTAGAATTCATAACTGAAAATATATTAAAAAACTGTTAAAATCATGAAAAAATATTTTTCACATTTTCCTGATGAAAGTATAGCTTTGAAATAACATTCTTAGTAAGTGATAAAATGTAATATATAAACCCAAATCAACATTATGTGTTTGTTTCTTGGTATGTATAGACAATACTCTCAACATTAAAGAGGACACATGGAGATGTGTAAAAACAAACAGTGTTAAGTGGGGGATTATTGATAGGTATCATTCTTGCACTTATATGATATAGACCATCACCAAGAGACTGTTAATGTGGTCTATCGACTTTTGGGTTTATCAGAATATGTATTTTAAAATAAAATAAAATATATGGCAACAAGTGACTAAACTGGTACCCTCATTGAATTATCATTCACATCTTCCACTGAAGGCCAACAAGCTTTTATTTATTTAAACACTTAGGTCAGTTGTTAAAAAGACTAATATTCTCACCATGATGTTTTCTTGAAACTGAGCTAGGTGCACACATTTGAAGATGGGAAATTCCTAAATTATCTTACACTGGAGAGATATTACAAGGAAATTCTGATATTTTGCTACAAAATATTGCCAATTATGGAAGCTGTCAATTTAACAATAGGCTTTTTCAACATGGTGTTTGATTAAGGTGGAATTATTCAGTTGGCTACCTTGTAGTTGGCCAATTTTTGTGTCTAATTAGTATGCTAATAATGGTAATTATGTTCTATACTGCATGTCTCATCACCTAGAGGGTTTTTTAAATGATAAAGTAATGAGAATAAACAAGCTGATGCTGACATTCAGTGGGCCATTCTAATTACTTACTGAGTGCACACTGGGGAATCAACACACAGCCAGAGTAAGTGATTCTTGCTTACTTTGTTAAAACTACACTTTCCAAAGAGCAGTAAGAGTTTGCATCTGTTCTCTTTATTACAAAGATATTTTATATCCCCACCTCACTTTGATTTTTTGTATTTATTAAAAAGAAGATAACCAAATTATATTTATCTTTCATAACTTGTATTTGTAGTAAGATGTAAGGAAAACAAAATTTTCCTTTAGTTCCTTTAGTTTCCATTTTAGGAAAATGGAAAATTGCTCAGTTGTGCACCTCTCCACCTAATAACTTTTTTTCTCTCCACTGTCTACAATAGAAAGAAATCAAATCAAAACAAAACAAAACCCCTCTACTGAAAACTCTTCTAATATTCTGGGGATTACTGTGAGAGGTGATAACTTTTCATAAGCCCTCAACAAAATAACCAAATACAGCAGTACACATGAGGGGTTTCTGTTCAAGGACATAAAACAACTCTGTTTTATTTGGCTAATAATCTCATATTTTAAGATAGCCAGATGATCGATATTAGTTGGCATATTAGATGTACATCAAGCTACTATGATAATTTATAATTACATTACTCTAAAATGAATTTTAAAATTCAAATTATGATGTATGAAATTTAAATGTATGATTGATAATTGATATCTATTTGACTTTCAACAAAGATCTGAAGTGGTTCATGGAATTTATCCTCGGAATCATTTAAAGTTGAACTTATGATTTGGACATTCACAAAATAAATCGAAATGTTGTACAATCTCTTTCCAACTATCTTTAAGACAGTAAAGTAAAGAGAATTCCAATTTTGGGAAGCTTCATGGTGATATGGAAAAACACCCAGACTGCTTCTAATCCTCTTCTCGTTTGATGAGAAACTTTAGTATTAAATGAGTTGTGTTTTCTGGTCTTTAGTTATTTCAACAGTAAATTAAGGGCATTGAATTAGAGCAGACCAACTCAAACTGTTTCCATGAGTCTACTATATTCCATGTGGTATGATCAATGTTTTTGTAAAAAAGATTTCTGTGGTCAAATATATTCTGGAAATGCTGGGATAAACGAAGGTAAACAGATTTGTTTACTGCAGGACTTCTCAGAGTACTTAATGTACTGAGATACTTTACTGATCTCCAATTAAGGTGATATAATAGAGCATTTTTCAATTAGAACACTAAAACACATTTATCAAACTGTTAATATATCATGGAACACCAAAATTTGCAAGTATAGCTTGGAAAATATTGAGTTAGATAAATCTTCTAAGGTACTTCCAAGCTCTGATATTTTCCCTCACTAGACTGTGAGTTCCATGACAATAGGGATAACACCTGCCTTGTGTCTGCTACAAGGTAGGTGTTTGTATCAAGAATAGTACTTGCACATAGTATGTGATAAATAAATATTTGCTGCATGAAAGAATGAATGAGTACACACATACATACATGCACACATGCATATGAAAGTACATCCTTTATTTCTATAAAAGTTCAGCACATAATGGAGAGGGAATCATTTTGGGCCCTACTACCTTCAATTGTTGTAAACTGCCATTTTCCATTGTACTTGTCTTTAGGCCTATGCTTCATTCTGTAGTGAAGTCAAAGTAACAAGCTCTTTTTATCATTACTTTAAACCTCATTCCCTACTGAATGGATAGGACTAATGTAGTTACTATTTATTGAGCAATGTCTAAATGTTTGGCACTGTGTAATGTACTTTGCCTATATTCACTAACTGAAACCTTTCCACAGTCTTATGCTGAATGTATTCTCTTTTACCAGAGTTAAGGACCCACAGTATGTGGCAGTTGTAGAATTCATATAAAGCCTGACTTCAGAATGTGAGATCTTCACTGATGTAGTACATCTAGTAGTACCATATCATTTGACTTCTGTAGTGTAATAGTAATTATTAATGAACAAATTGTTTAGTGATATCTTGGACCTAAGTATATCCTGATACACTTTAGGCATTGCAGATTGAACCCAATCTATTTGGCCTACCATGATCTTTTCTGCTGATTAGTAATAAATCAACTACTACATAATAAGTTTCAAGTAAACTCAAAATATACATTCATTCCACACTTTTCTACCATGATTGCTTCAAAAAGGAGAAAAGTAAAAAGCTACAGTTAATATCACAATCAATGGTGAAGAGCTGAAAGCTTTTACTCTGTGATCAGGAACAAGACAAAGATTCCACTGTCACAACTTTTATTCAACTAGAGGTACTAGCCACAATAATCAGAAAAGAAAAAGAAATAAAATGAATCCAAATTGGTAAAGAAGAAGTACAACTTTCACTATTTGCAGATGATATGATACTATATAAAGAAAATCCTAAAGTATTCACCAAAAATAACTATTGAATACTGGATTCAATAAAGTTGCAGATGCAAATTTAATTCACAGAAATCTGTTGCATCTCTATGTGCTAACAACAAACTAGCAAAAAGAAAACTCAGGAAAACAATTACAATTACAACTGAATAAAAAATAACAAAATACCTAGGAATAAATCTAACAGATCTGAAAGACATGTACTCTGAAAACTATGACAATGAAGAGAGAAGTAAAAGAAGGCACAAATATATAGAAATCTATCTAATACTTGTGGAGAGGAGGAATTAGTGTTATCAAAATGGCCATCCTGCCCAAAGCAATTTACAGATTCAATGCAATCTTTACCAAATACTAACAGCATTTTTCAATGAACTAGAGAAAATAGTTATAAAATTCATATGGAACAGCAAAAGACCCTGAATAGCCAAAGCTATCCTAAGAAAGAAGAAAAACAATGGGGGTACACTCTGTGACATCAAGCTATACTACAAAGCTATAGTAATCAAAATGGTATAATACTGTTACAAGACCAGACACATAGATCAGTGAAAGAGAATAGGGAATTCAGATATAAATTGATGCATATATGGTCAATTAATATACGATGAAGGAACCATGAATATACAATGGGAAAATGACAGTCTCTTCAAAAACTGGTGTTTGGAAAATTGGACAGGTACATGCAACAGAATGGAATTGGATTACTGTCTAATGCCATACACACACAAAAAATGAAAATGGATAAAAATCCTAAATTAATTCATGAAATCATAAAACTCTTAAATGAAAATATAGGAAAGAATCTCTTGAACATAAGCATGAGCAATTTTTTTCTGGGCACATCTCCCCAGGCAAGGTAAAAAAAGTCAAAAAGTGAACAAGTGGAACTACATCAAAAGAAAACTCTTCTTTATAGCAAAGGACAACATGAACAAAACACAAAGGCAACATACAATATGAAAGAATATATTTGTAAATGATATACTTGATAAAAGGTTAACACCCCAAAAATATTTAAAAAACACATGCACTAAGAGATTAGAACTGGCGGCATGAGAGGTGAGACAGAGAAATCCCAAAACCAAATACACTATGTAAATATAATTAATACAACTAATCCTAAAAAAGCAACAGTAAAGAAGGCTGCACCAGACTGCATACACATGGAAAACAGAGCAGACCTCATGAAACAGGCACCAGCGCTGCTCACCTGTGAACCCTGACATCATTACAGGGGCTCAGAAGCTCCAGAGACTAGAGCTTCTGGGCACTAGAGGGCATCACATACAAATATGAAACATCAAAGGAACCTAGTTCAGATCAAAATCTCAGAAAAACCAGGTAAAGGCCCAAGCAAAACTGAACTCACCAATCTTCCTGAAAGAGAGTTCAAAACAAAAATCAGCAACATGCTGATGGAGGTACAGAAAAATATTCAAGAACTCAGGGACAAATTTAGGATGGAGATTCAATCATTAAGAAATTAAATATCTGAAATAAAACACACAATGGAGGGATTTAAAAGCAGATTAGATGTAGTAGAAGAGATGGTAAATGGAATAGAAATTAGAGAAGAGGAATACAAATAAGCTGAGGCATGGAGAGAAAAAATGATCTCTAGGAATGAAAGAATATTGAGAGAACTGTGTGACCAATCCAAATGGAACAATATTTTCACTATAGGGGTACCAGAAGAAGAAGAGAGAGACAAAGGGATACAAAGTGTCTTGGAGGAGGTAATTGCTGAAAGCGCTCCCAATCTGGGAAAGGAGATAGTCTCTTAAGCCATGGAGGTGCATAGATCTCCCAATGCAAGGGACACTAGGAAGACAAAACCAAGACATATAATAATTAAAATGGCAAAGATCAAGTATAAGGACAGATTTTAAAAGCAGCTAGAGAGAGAAAAATGATCACATACAAAGGAAAACAAATCAGGCTATCATTACACTTCTCAACAAAAACTTTACAGGCTGAAAGGGAGTGGCATGATATATTTAATGCAATGAAACAGAAGGGCCTCAAACCAAGAATACTCTACTCAGCAAGATTATCATTTAACTCTGAAGGAGGGATTAAACAGTTTGAAGATAAGCAAAAGCTGAGAGAATTTATGTCCCAAAAACCACCTCTACAGTGTATTTCAGAGGGACTGCTACAGATAGAAGTGTTCCAAAAGCTAAATAGCTGACACCAGGGGAAATAAAACCACAGTGAAGAAAAAAGAACAATTAATTACTAAGAAGATGCAAAATCAAATCAACTACCACCAAAGTCAATCAAGAGATAGACAAAGAGTACAGAATATGATATCTAATATATAAAGAATGGAGGAGGAAGAAAAAGGAGGGAAAAAAATAACCTTTCTGTAGGATTTGTGATAGCATATTAAGTGAGTTAAATTAGACTATGAGATAGTAAGGGAATTACCCTTGAACCTTTGGTAACCACAAATCTAAAGCCTGAAATGGCCATAAGTACATACCTATTGATAATCACCCTAAATGTAAGTGGTCTGAATGCATCAATCAAAAGACACAGAGTCACTGAATGGATAAAAAAAAACAAGACCCATCTATATGCTGCCTACAAGAGACTCAATTCAAACCCAAGGACATACACAGACTGAATGTAAAGGGATGAAAAAAGCATGCAACTAAAAGGGAGGAAAAAAGCAGGCATTGTAGAACTTGCATCCAACAAAAGAAACTTTGAAACAAAAATTGTAACAAGAGACAAAAATAGACATTACATAATGATAAAGGGATCAGTCCAACAAGAGGATATAATTATTATAAATATCCACACACCCCAACACAGGATCACCTACATATGTGAAACAAATACTAACAGAAAGGAAGGGGAAATAGAATGCAATGCATTCATTTTGGTAGACATCAACACACCACTCACTCTAAAGGACAGATTAACCAGAGAGAAAATAAGTAAGGAGAAAGAGGCACTGAATAATGGACCTATGGATATATACAGAACACTCCATCCAAAAACAATAGGATACACATTCTTCTCAAGTGCACATGGAGCACGTACCTCAACATAATAAAGGCCATATATGTCAAACCCACATTATAGTAGGCCACAAAAAGAGCCTCAGTAAATTCAAAAAGATTGAAATTGTACCAACCAGTTTCTCAGACCACAAAGGTATGAAACTGGAAATCAATTACACAAAGAAAATGAAAATGCCTACAAACATATGGAGGCTTAATAACATGCTACTAAATAATCAGTGGATCAATGATCAAATAAAAGCAGAGATGAAGCAACATATGGATATAAATGACAACAATAATTCAACACTGCAAAATCTCTGGGACCAGCAAAGGCTGTGCTAAAAGGGAAGTATATTGCAATACAGGCCTACCTCAGGAAAGAAGAAAAAACCAACATGAACAGTCGAAACTCGCAATTAACAAAATTAGAAAAAGTAGAACAAATATGTCCCAAAGTCAGTAGAAGGAAGGACATAATAAAGATTAGAGCAGAAATAAATAAAATCGAGAAGAATAAAACAATAGTGAGAATCAATTAAAGCAGGAGGTGGTACTTTGAGAGCATAAACAAAATAGAAAAACACCTAGCAAGACTTATCAAGAAAAAAAGAGTCTACAGACATAAACAGAATCAGAAATAAGAAAGGAAAAATCACTACTGACATCACTAAAATACAAAGAATTATGAGAGAATACTATGAAAAATTATGGCTAACAAACTGGATAACCTAGAGGAAATGGATAACTTTTTTGAAAATTACAATCTTCTAAGGCTGACCCAGGAAGAAACATAAAATCTGAAAGGACCAATTACCAGCAACAAAATTGAATTGGAAATCTAAAACCTACCTAAGAACAGCTTCTGGTCAAGATGACAGTGTGAGTAGGGCAGTGGAAATCTCCTCCCCAAACCATATATATTTTTGAAAATAAAACAAATACAACTATTCCTAAAAGAGATACCAGACGATACAGTACAACAGCCAGGATACATCTACACCTGTGAGAACCCAGCCACTCATGAAGGGGGTAAGGTACAAGCTGTGGCCTGCAGGGATCTGATCATGACCCTCACCCCAGCTCCCTGGTGGGAGGAGAGTAGTTGGAGCATGGAGGGAGAGGGAGCCCAGGACTGATGAATACCCAACCCTAGTCATCTGCACTGGGAGAGCAGACACACAGTGTGTGGTGTGCTGGATACTAGGGAAATGGAACAGTACAATCTGTGAGTGGGTCCCTGCAGCGGGCGCCCCTGGGACAAAAGAAACGTGAGTGCCTTTTGAAAGTCTTAAAGGGACAGGAGCCTCACATCTAGATGGAACAGTCCCAGCATACTCAGCCCAGCTGATGGGAATCCCGGGAACTCTGGGTGCCCTAACCCCCTTCGTGGCAGTGCAGCTCTGAGGCACCTCACAGAGATAAACAGCCTCCCGCCTGTTCCCCCTATGGAGTAGCCCTGCCATAGTGGAGTGGCAGCCTGAGACTGGCCATGCCCACAGCAGCCATGCAGAGCCACCTCTGCAGCCACCTGGGCCAGACTAAGAGGCACCGTCTGTGTGCAGCTGCCCAGAAAAAGCCACTAAGGATTGCCATTCTCACAGGAGAAGAAGGCAACCAGCAAGCAGGAAGGGACTTTGTTCTCCCAGCTGACACATGTGCCAACTGCCATTGACTACCTCTATCACCATGGAAAGGAAGAAGAATTTGATCCAGAAAAAAATAACAGAGAAAACCCCTGAGAAGAAGCCAGGGGATACAGACTTAACCAATCTTCCTCAAAAAGAATTCAAAATAAAGATCATAATCATGCTGATGGAGTAGCAGACAAATATGCATGAGCTAATGGGTAAAGTTGGGAGGGAGAATACGGAAATAAAACAGTCTCTGGAAGGACTTAAAAGCAGAATGGACGAGATGCAAGAGGCTGTTCATGGAATAGAAATCAGAGAACAGGAATGCAGAGAAGGTGACACAGAGAGAGATAAAAGGATCTCCAGTAATGAAAGAATATTAAGAGAACTGTGTGACCAATCCAAAAGGAACAATATCCACATTATAGGGGAACCAGAAGACGAAGAGGGAGAAAAAGGGATATATAGTGTATTAGAAGAAATAATTTCTGAAAACTTCCACAACTGGGGGAGGAAATGGTCAATCAGACCACAGAAGCCCACAGAACTCACAACAGAAGGGACCCAAGGAGGACAACACCAAGACGCATAATAATTACAATGGCAAAGACCAAGGACAAGGACAGAATATTAAAGGCAGCAAGAGAGAGAAAAATGGTCACCTACAAAGGAAAACCCACCAGACTATCATCAGACATCTCAGCAGAAACCTTACAGACCAGAAGAGAATGACATGATATATTTAATGCAATGAAACAGAATTGCCTTGAACCAAGGATACTGTGTCCAGCACGATTATCATTTAAATATGAAGGAGAGATTAAGTGATTCCCAGAGAAGCAAAAGTTGGGGGAAATTGCCTCCCACAAATCACCTCTACAGATTATTTTAGAGGAACTGCTCCAGATGGAAGAACTCCTAAGGCTAAATACATGTCACTAGAGAAAATAAAATCACAGCAAAGAAAGCAGACCAAACAAATACTAACTAAAGGCAAAAAAAAAATCAACTTCTCACAAAAGCACTCAAAGGAAACACAGAAGAGCACAGAATAAAACACCTAACATATAAAATAATGGAGGAGGGAGAATAAGAAGGGAGAGAAATAAGAATCATCAGACTGTGTTTATAATAGCTCAATAAGCGAGTTAAGTTAGACTGTAAGATAGTAAAGAAGCTTACCTTGAACTTTGGGTAACCACAAATCTAAAGCCTGTGATGGCAATAAGTATATATCTTCCAATAATCACCCTGAATGTAAGTGGACTCAATGCACCAACCAAAGCACAGAGTAATAGAATGGATAAAAAAGCAAGACCCATCAATATGCTCCTTACAAGAGACTCACCAGAAACCCAAAGACATACACAGACTAAAAGTCAAGGGATGGAAAAAGATATTTCATGCAACCAACAAGGAGAAAAAAGCAGGTGTTGCACTACTCGTATTAAACAAGACAGACGTCAAAACAAAGAAAGAAACAAGAGATAAAGAAGAACATTACATAGTGATAAAGGGCTCAGTCCAACAAGAGGATATAACCGTAAAAAATATATATGCACCCAACACAGGAGCACCAGCAAATGTGAAACAAATACTAACAGAATTAAAGGAGGAAATAGAATGCAATGCATTCATTTTAGGAGACTTCAACACACCACTTACTCCAAAGGATACACCCACAGGACAGAAAATAAGTAAGGACACAGAGGCACTGAACAACACACTAAAACAGATGGACCTAATAGACATCTATAGAACTCTACATCCAAAAGAAACAGGATACACATTCTTCTCAAGTGCACATGAAACATTGTCCAGAATAGACCACATACAAACCACAAAAAGAGCCTCAGTAAATTCCAAAAGATTGAAATCCTATCAAATCTTTTCAGACCCCAAAGGTATAAAACTAGAAATAAATTGTACAAAGAAAGCAAAATGTTCACAAACACATGGAGGCTTAACAACATGCTCCTAAATAATCAATGGATCAATGACCAAATAAAAATAGAGATCAAGCAATATATGGAAACAAATGACAACAACATCACAAAGCACCAACTTATGTGCGATGCAGTGAAAGCAGTCTTAAGAGGAAAGTATATAGCAATCCAGGCATACTTAAAGAAGGAAGAACAATCCCAAATGAACAGTCTAATATTGCAACTATCAAAATGGGAAAAAGAAGAACAAATGAGGCCTAAAGTCAGCAGAAGGAGGGACATAATAAAGATCATAAAAGAAATAAATAAAATTGAGAAGAATAAAACAATAGAAAAAAATCAATGAAACCAAGAGCTGGTCCTTTGAGAAAATAAACAAAATACATAAGCCTCTAGCCAGACTTATTAAGAGAAAAAGAGAATCAACACACATCAACAGAATCAGAAACGAGAAAGGAAAAATCATGATGGAATACATGAATTATTAGAAATAAAAAGAATTATTAGAAAATACTATGAAAACTTATATGCTAACAAGCTGGAAAACCTAAAAGAAATGGACATCTTCCAAGGCTGACCAAGGAAGAAACACAAAATCAAAACAAACCAATTCTGAGCAAAGAAATTGAGGCAGTCTTCAAAAAACTACACAAGAACAAAACCCCTGGGCCAGATAGATTTACCTCAAAATTTTATCAGACGAACAGGGAAGATATCATACCAATTCTCCTTAAAGTTTTCCAAAAAATAGAAGAGGAGGGATTACTCCCAATCTCATTCTATGAAGGCAACATCACACTAATACCAAAACCAGGCAAAGACCCCAACAAAAAAGAAAATTACAGACCAATATCCCTGATGAACGTAGATGCAAAAATACACAACAAAATATTAGCAAACCGAATTCAAAAATACAACCAAATGATCATACACCATGACCAAGTGGGATTCATCCCAGAGTTGCAAGGATGGTACAACATTCAAAAATCCATCAACATCAAACACCACAAAAATAAAAAGAAGGACAAAAACCACATGATCATCTACATAGATGCTGAAAAAGTATTCCACAAAAATCCATTCATGATAAAAACTCTCAACAAAATGGGCGTAGAGGGCAAGCTTCTCAACATAATAAAGGCCATATATGATAAACCCACAGCTAACATGTTACTGAATTGCAAGAAGCTGAAAGCTTTTCCTCTGAGATCGGGAACAAGACAGGGATGACCGCTCTCCTCACTTTTATTCAACATATTACTAGAGGTCCTAGACATGGCAATTAGACAAAACAAATAAATACAAGGAATCCAGATTGACAAAGAAGAAATTAAACTGTCACTATTTGCAGATGACATGATATTGTACATAATATTGTACATAAAAAACCCTAAGGACTCCACTCCAAACTAAGGAGAAATTAAGGAGGAAACTAACAAATGGAAACTCATCCCATGCACTTGGCTAGGAAGAATTAATATTGTCAAAATGGCCATCCTACCCAAAGCAATATACAGATTCAATGCAATCCCTATCAAATTACCAATAGCATTCTTCAATGAACTAGAACAAATAGTTCAAAAATTCATATGGAACTATTAAAGACCCTGAATAGCCAAAGCAATCCTGAGAAGGAAGAATAAAGTGGGGGGGATCTCACTCCCCAACTTCAAGCTCTACTACAAAGCCACAGTAATCAAGACAATTTGTTTGGTACTGGCACAAGATCAGAGCCACAGACCCATGGAACAGAATAGAGACTCCAAACATTAACCCAAACATATATGGCCAATTAATATACGATAAAGGAGCCATGGACATTCAATGGGGAAATGACAGTCTCTTCAACAGATGGTGCTGGCAAAACTGGACAGCTACATGTAAGACAATGAAACTGGATCATTGCTTAACCCCATACACAAGAGTAAATTCAAAATGGATCAAATACCTGAATGTAAGTCATGAAACCATAAAACTCTTAGAAAAGAGCATAGGCAAAAATCTCTTGGACATAAACATGAGTGACTTCTTCATGAACATATCTCCCCAGGCAAGGGAAACAAAAGCAAAAATGAACAAGTGGGACTATATTAAGCTGAAAAGCTGCTGTACAGCAAAGGACACCATCAGTAGAACAAAAAGGTACCCTACAGTATGGGAGAATATATTCATATATATTCATAAATAACAGATCCTATAAAGGGTTGACATCCAAAATATATAAAGAGCTCACACACCTCAACACACAAAAAGCAAATAATCCAATTAAAAAATGGGCAGAGGAGCTGAACAGACAGTTCTCCAAAGAAGAAATTCAGATGGCCAACAGACACATGAAAAGATGCTCCACATTGCTAGTCATTAGAGAAATGCAAATTAAAATCACAATGAGATATCACCTCACACCAGTAAGGATCACCACCATCCAAAAGACAAGCAACAACAAATGTTTGCGAGGTTGTGGAGAAAAGGGGAACAATCCTACACTGCTGGTGGAAATGTAAATTAGTTCAACCATTGTGGAAAGCAGTGTGGAGGTTCCTCAAAAAGCTCAAAATAGAAATACCATTTGACCCAGTAATCCCCCTTCGAGGAATTTAACCTAAGAAAGCAGCAGCCCAGTTTGAAAAAGAGAGATGCACCCCCATGTTATTGCAGCACTATTTACAATAGCCAACCAATGGAAGCAACCCAAGTGTCCATCAGTAGATGAATGCATAAGGAAGATGTGTTACATATTCACAATGGAATATTATTCAGCCATAAAAAGAAAACAAATCCTACCATTTGCAACAACATGGATGGAGCCAAAGGGTATTATGCTCAGTGGAAGAAACACAAGTACCAAATGATTTCACTCATAAGTGGAGTATAAGAACAAAGAAAAACTGAAGGAACAAACAGCAGCAGAATGACAGAACCCAAGAATGGACTAACAGTTACGAAAGGGAAAGGGACTGGGAGGATGGGTGTGAAGGGTGGGATAAGGGCAGGGAAAAAGAAAGGGGGCCTTACAATTATCATGTATAATGTGGGGTGGGGGCATGGGGTTGGCTGTACAACACAGAGAGGACAAGTAGTGATTCTACAGCATCTTACTATGCTGATGGACAGTGACTGTAATGGGAATTGTGGGGGGGGGACATGGTGAAGGGGGGAGCCTAGTAAACATAATGTTCTGCATGTAATTGTAGATTAATGATAACAAAGTAAAAAATACGTTAATTTATTTACTGATAGAAAAAAGAAAACTCTTCTGCAAATGTTTCATTCTGAAATTCCTTAGCTATGAGAGGAGCAGTTTTGTAGACTAAGATGCAGAGGTGTCATGTCATGTACGTTATTCCATTGCAATCTAGTTATATAACCGCACATCTCCATAGTACTGTACTTGGAAATTCTCCATGCTGGAGACTGAAGAAAGCATGGTGTTATTCTTACCTGACAAGTGAGTCCTGAGAAGCTAGAACAATTGCAAAGAAAGGACCATTCATTTTACAAATTACCACACAGGTAGAATCATAGACGCTTTGAGTGAAAAGAGCTTTAATTGCCAGAAAATGACTACTATTCCTGAAGAATAAACTCTCATCTAAATTTATCCTAATTATTCTTATAAACTAAGTGAATGTATTTTATTTCTTGCTTTTCCAGTTTTACTACAACCTTGAATAACTACTTCAGTGTTCCCAAAACTTGGTATACCTACCAGTGGTGGCATGGGAGATGATTTTTAGAAGATACATGGACCTTGTGTTTATTAACAGTTATTCACTTAAAAAATACGTTTTAGAAAGAATGTTATTTGCACATAAAACCTGTATTGTCATGGATATTATTATTTAGAAAAGTTTATGTTTTTAAAAATGTGATTCAAAGTCACTGTAAAGAAAATGTAAAATTAAAAATAATACAGTTGATGAGAGAACAGATTGTTGGTTAAAATAGAGGAGGTGGTGATTGGGACATGGGAGAAAAAGGAGAACATAAAAAAATTAGTGAGAAAGTTTGGTATCTTGATTAGGTCAACTGTTACATGAGTTTATACAGAACGCCAAAATTCAACAAGCTGTGCACTAAGATTTGTGCATTTTATTACATATAACTCAATTTTTATAGAAAAAGTACCGAGTGCAGGAAAAAGAATAGAGAAGATATTCCAAATATGGCAAAAAATAATTCATGAGTGGTAAAGGTATAGCTAAAATAAAGCCACACACATTTTAGATACACATAAATTCAAAGAGACAGTTTCACCTCTTCCCTGACTTCTACTTTTTGTTAGCTAGTAAATACTTGTCTATACATTAAAATGATCTCTATAAATTAACAACATGGATAGGTAAGACCAAATTTATCATGTTGTTCTATATATCATTCATAATATAGGGAAACTTAAAGAGAATAATAACATGATCAAAGGAATAGGTTATTCACCAGGAGATTTATTTTAAATTTCAACAACTCAGACATCTAATAAGGACTAAGCAAATAAGTATATAAATAGATAAAGGAATATATTTATTTATTTTATTAAATGTCTTTTCAACACTTATCAAAAGGATCATATTTAGTCTATGTTAAAAGATTCACAAGTACAAGAACCAAAATAAACAATTCAAACTACTTGGTCACTGAAACTAAGAAGAGGTCTAAGCAAGAGTGGCAATGAAACTATTTAATAACCAGTACTCTAAAGCCTTGCTACCCAGAGTGTAGGGGATCAGTCACATGTTGTTATTTTGGACCTCGTTATACACTCAGAATTTATATGCCTCATTCCAGAACTAATGAAGCAGAACTTGAATTTTAATAAGTTTACCAGGTGATTTTATGCACATTAAACTTTGAGAAGAATTGCCCTAAAGCAGTTCTCATGGAACATGGTGGTGGTGGTGGTGGTGGGGGTTTCCAGGACACTTCCAAGTGGTCTGAAGGGTCAAATTTATTTTCATAATAATACTAAGATGTTATTTACCTTTTTCATTGTGTTGACATTTGCGGATGATGCCAAAGCACATTAAGGCAGTGAACCAACCCATAACAATACTGACTTTTGCATTTTTAACCCTTAAACACTCACAGAAAAAATTATTTTAAGAATATCCTTGATGAAACAGACAAAATTGTCAATTTTATCAAACCTCCACTTTTAAAAATATTTAATATTCTTTGTGATAAAATATCAAGTATATATGAAGCATTTCTACATAAAAATGTACCATGGTTATCTCAAGGAAGAGTACTTCTGCAACTGAAGTGAAAGCTGAATCAGACACTTTTTTCTTTTGAAAACCATTTTTTATTTAAAGAAACAACTGAAAAACTATTCAGATATACATATTTGCAGACTTTCAAAAAATAAATGAAGTGAGTGTCTCTTGACAATATTTGCTGCCAGTGATAAAATTTGAGCTGTCAACCCAAAACTACAAATTTGGAAACTTGTATTTGTAACTGAGTTTGAAAGTCTACCAATAATTAAAGAAAGGTAAGATAAGATTTGGTGTTGAGAATAATGAATGTGACTTTTGGTAGGTATTTTAGAATAAAATATGTCAAATCTACAAAGTCCAGTGAATCACATTTTCCAAATGACCCATGAATGCTATCACTCAGAGTAGAAAACAGACCAATTTATTTTAATATAATAAAATAGAGAGTTTTTACTGATACAGTTTTAGATTCTCTATTTCAACTGACAAGGCCCAAAACGGATGTTTCCCTTCTTACTTGAACCTACTGATAAGCTAGAAACAGAACTCTTTGTCAATAGTCAGCTCATCATTCTTTGTCTCATGTGATTAGAAAAGATTAGAACTCCATCCCTTTAAAATAACAGGAAACAAAGAATTTCATGTTCAACTAACTGACTGAGACTTGTTTGCAAAACAATCCCAACTATTAATCACCCCAACTGTAGTTTTTCTACCCCTCTGTATAAAATCAAAGGCAAAACTGAGACAGTGACCATGGGATTAGGCAGAGTAGGATGAGGGCCTCCAGAGAAAAAGCAGGGCAAGATAATTACAGTCAGAACAATGTAACAATATGCAAAGAAGTCCCTGTCAGAACTCTGTGTTAAGCATTATGCAAAGTCAGAGTCACACTAATTCTCTAGGGTAAAGATTTCTATACATGACTAGGAATATAGACATTCTTCAGTAAAATCACTTAAAGCTCAAAAGTCCAGGAGCAACTTGACCTGGAATGTTTGAGTGTTCTGCAGATAAAGAAGGGTATCTCAGCACAAACCATCACTTTATTGTATCAATTACATCATGGTAATGTAAAATTTACCTTATCCTGCTAAAAAAAAAAAAGGCCCAGTTTATTTTAATTGTAACTATGTTCTATTTTCCCCTTCTCTAATCGTAATCTGCAACCTAGGCAAAAGATTACTCTGGTGTGCAATCAATCTCAACTATAAACAACCCAAGCAAACAGACAACAGCCCAGCCCACCTTGAGGGCAGGGCAGGCGGTCTTACAAGTCTGCACTCCTAACCCTTTACCTTCATTCCTGAAAATCCTCAACCTCACATAAAACCCCTAGACAGTGAGCCAACCATGGACTGTCTTGTCCTCTCCTGGCGTGAGCCCGGAGTTCTGTCCTCTCACTTTATCTCTAAGTAAAAGCCTGTACCTTGCTCTCCTACCTTGGGTGTTTGTGAAGCTCATTCTTCAGCTCCACAAACAAGAACCCCAGCATCATCTTTGTGGGCTCAGCCGGGATAACTACAGAGGTGAGTATCAGTATCCAAGCCTGCCTTTTCTCTCTTTGTCCTTACAGAAGGAAGCCATCTGTGGCACACAAAATCAGGTGCTTGTCAGCCAATTAAATGGAACTAGCCTGGCTGCCAATCTCAAAGTCTCAAGTGACAGGTTCCCCTGTGTCACCCTCAGTGGATCCCCCATCTCCCTTGGGAGCCGGGAATGTCACCTGAGAGGAGGCCAGGATTCCCTTTCAGAGGCATCTCCTTGGATGCGAGGGACTGAAGAAAGCCATGGGCAACTGCAAGAGTCTAGGCTGAGGCTGCACTTCAACGGCTTCTCAAAGGCCTGTGTGTCTGTAATCAGACCCTGACATCCCAAGTGGGTATCTGTGAGGAGTGTCTCTCTCTCTGTCTCTGACTTCCAGCCTGCTTCTTCATGCCTCTCTGGCCTCAGTGAGGCAGGGGGTGTTCCTAACTCTCTTCTAACTTCATCAATTTCACAGAACCCGATGCTCACCACCACAAGGTAGGAAACCTAAGCTTCGCTTTTAGTCCTGACAATACTGCACTTTTTTATCTCATAAAAATGTGTCTGGGCACCCGTTAGCCACTTAAAGGATGATTAGCATTGGCTACCTGTCTTAAGTCTTGGGTGAAAGGTTTCCTGGTGTCTGCCACTCCTTGATACCCCACCTCCGGATGGACAGGAATGTCGGGGGGTGGCTGAATTGATTTCCTACTTTCCTATCCTAATCTGTGGACTCCGAGGGCAGACCAGACTAGTAGACAGTGGACCTTGGATCTCGGCTCTGGCCAATTGCTCAAGTGGTGCTGAGAGAACCTCCAGCTAGGCTGCTGCCTATGTGGGAGTCACAGATGACCCCTCACCTCTTGTCTCAGAGAAAAGATTTGTTATAGTGGGTGGCTGGCTAAATAATTCTCAGGCAGTGGCAGAAACGGGTGTTTAAAAGTATAGACACCCCCTCCATCACTGTACATGATGTAAAAGGCCACATTTAAATTCTAGCCATGGTTCTATTCTATTGATCTCCTTTCCTTAGAGGCAGTCATCCTGGGGCTAGGCATTTCCTTTTCTGCAGCCCCAGGGAAGCAAAACAGACTTGTGTCTTAGATCAGTTCTTTAGCAGCAAGAAGTCACACAGTCCCTGCACTTATCAGACTGGTAGCGGGCTCTCAAGGAAAGCTCATGCAGAGAAAACTAGGGAAACTCCCAAAAGGCATAAAGTAGGAGCACACTGGGAAGGTCCCACTAAATCCAGAGCTCCGAGGTGACTCTTGCTTAGTGGAAAGGCAAGATGGGAATCAAGGCAAAGTACGGGCCATGCTGGTAAGGAGTGGTTAATTCCAGTAGACAGGCAGAGGGAGTGACTAACCACTGTCACGTAGGCTCCAAGGCAAGGAGATGCCCTCACACAGAGAGAGGCCAATGAGGTGCTGGACACCCATCTTTCTCTCTCTTCCAGATGGGAGCATCCTCTTCAAGTCTAAAGCCAGACACGCCTCTGGCATGCATTCTAAAGAACTGGGAGCAATTGGAATGCCAGACCCTGAAAAAGAAGTGCCTTATCTTCTTCTGCACACAAGCCTGGCCTCAATACAACCTCTCTGATGGAGAGGCCTGGTGTCCTGAGGGAAGTATACTGTATAATAAATTCATGTAGCTGGAGTTATTTTGCCGCAAGAAAGGGAAATGGTCAGAAATCCCATATGTACAGGCCTTTTTGTCCTTAGGGAAAGTAAAAGACTATGCCAAAAAGGTGGATTAATTCCTGACCCTACTCCAAATCCTAATTCAGCCCCATTGGCTCTGCTATCCTCACCTTATCCAGATGTAAGTCCACTTGCTGAGAACCTTAAGAGTCAGACCACAAGAGAACTACCACCCCAAGCATCATTGGCCCAATCACCCCACCAGGCTTCCCAAGGGGTAAAGAAAAGACAGTTACACCCATCCTTATTGGCCTTACAGAAAGTAGCCAATGGAGAGTGGGGACCGGCTCGGGTCCATGTCCCCTTCTCCCTCCGAGACCTGAGGCAAATTAAACAGGACATGCCTAAATTTTCAGATGAACCAGACAAGTACATAGAAGCCTTTCAAAGGCTTACTTTAACTTTTGAACTGGCCTGGAAGGATGTTATGCTTATATTGAACCAAACCCTTACTGGAGGGGAGAAAGAGAAAGTAATCAGATGAGCCTCAGAGTTTGGAGATGAATGGTATACTATAAATGCAAATGGCAGATCTCCAGGGGAACTAACATGAGTCCCACTGGCTGTCAGGCAATGCTATTCACTGACCCAGAGTGGGGCCAAGATACAGACGATGCTGATAACTGGTAGAGGAACCACTTTATAACTTGTATTTTAGAAGGGCTGAAAAGAGCATGACTAAAACCTATAAATTACTCTAAATCATCAGCCATGATGCAGAAAGAAAAAGAAAGCCCCTCAGCCTTTCTGAATTGGCTCAGGAAGGCACTGGTGAAGCACACTCATATGTCCCAAGAGACCCCAGAGGGCCAAGTCATTCTCAAGGATAAATTCATCACCCAATTGGCCCCAGATATCAGGAGGAAGTTACAAAAATTGGCATTTGGCTGAGCGCAAAATCTGGAAAGCCTCCTGAAGGTCGCCACATCAGTTTTCTATAATAGAGATGAGGAGGAAAGGAGGGACCCAGACAGAAGAGACAATGGAAAGGCAGAGGCATTAGCCATGGCCTTGCAGAGAGTCAATTTTGGACCTCCAAGGTTGGAGAAAGGGAGATCAGCACCAGGGACTGGGCCCCAGTGACTTGTTTTGTCTGTGGCAGAGAGGGGCATTTTAAGCCAGACTACCCCAGGGGTAGTTGCTCCAAACCACCAACGCCCTGTCCGCTCTGTCAAGAAGACCACTAGAAGCGAGACTGCCCTCAGAGGCGTAGGCAAATGGGATCAGACTTGCAACAGTGTGGTCAGGATAGAAGTAGCCCGGGGCTACCCATGCGGGCTCCTGTCACCACCATAACTCCACAGGAGACCCAGTTGATTATCTCTGTAGGAGGCCACACCATCAATTTCCTGTTCAATACAGGAGTCACCTATCCCATTCTCTTCCATAATCCTGGCCCTCCCTCTTCCCAGTCCACTACTATTTGAGGTGTATCTGGGAAGCCCATAACCAAATATTTTACTCAGCCTTTAAGTTGTGAGTGGGACTCAGTGCTGTTCTCCCATGCCTTCCTAGAGGTCCCAGAAAGTCTGACGCCATTTCTATGCTGTGATATACTTTCTAAAGTACAAGCCTCTGTACATATGAACATAGAAAGAGATGAGCGATGTCTTCCCTTAGTGGAAGTAAACATTAATCCTAAGGTCTGGGCAACTAACGTAATCATTGGAAGAGCAAAATCGGCCCAACCAGTAGAGATTCATCTTAAAGACCCTAATCACTTTCCTCATAAGAGGCAGTATCCCTTAAAACCAGAAGCTTGTGTAGGCTTGAAACCAGTTATCAATAACCTAAAACCTCAAGGCATCTTGATAGCCTGTAACAGTCCTTGCAACACTCACATATTAGGAGTACAAAAGCCAGATGGAAGCTGGCGCCTTGTACAAGATCTACGATCCATTAATGAGGCAGTTGTGCCCCTACATCCTGTAGTACCTAATCCCTATACCCTGTTATCCAGGATTTCCAAAGAAGCAGCATGGTTTACTGTGCTAGACCTGAAGGATGCTTTCTTTTGTATCCCGCTTGCACCCGAGTCCCAGTTTCTCTTTGCTCTTGAGGATCCTGTAAATCCCTCAGCTCAATTAACCTGGACACTTTGGCCCAGGGATTCAGAGATAGCCCACATCTATTTAGGCAGGTCTTAGCCAAGGACCTGGCCTCCTTTGATTCAAGGGAGGCAGAAATCATCCAAAATGTGGATGATATACTTCTTTGCACCACCACAGAGACAGAGTGCCAGAAAGTACTCAGAGATTACTGAACTTTCTAGCTGATTGTGGCTATAACATCTCTCATCAGAAAGCAGAGATCTGTCAGCAGCAAGTAAAATATCTGAACCTTAACCTCTCTCAGGGAACTAGAGCCCTGGGGGAAGAGAGAATCCAGCCCATTCTCTGCCACCCATTACCCTCTACTATCAGGCACCTGAGGGGATTCTTGGGCATCACTGGGTATTGCAGAATTTGGGTCCTCAGATATGGAGAGTCAGACCCCTCTGCCAGCTCCTTAAGGAAGCCCAAGGGAAGGTACCATAAAACTCTGGTGGGAACCTGATGCTATTAAAGCTTTTGAGGCTTTGAAAAAAGCCCTGCTCCAGTCCCCCGCCTTAAGCCTGCCCACTGGAAATCGGTTTAACCTATTTGTTACTGAGAGATCGGGAGTGGCACTGGGAGTACTAACTCAACCTCAAGGAGAAATGCAGCAGCCTGTAGCCTATCTAAGCAAGGAACTAGACCGACCCAGTAGCTAAGGGCTGGCCACACTGTCTGAGATCTGTGGCAGCTGTAGCCCTGCCAGTACCTGAAGCCACATAACTGACCCTGGGAAGAGACCTGATAGTGCATGCACCCCATAATATCACCAGCTTATTGAACACCCGGGGAGTCCTGTGATGATCAGACAGCAGGCTACTAAAATATCAGTCACTCCTCCTTGAGCACCTTGTAACCCAGCTGCGGACATGCTCCACCCTAAATCTGGCTACCTTTCTGCCTGAATCCATGAGTAAAGGACCTGAGCATGACTGCCAACAGGTCCTTGCCCTAAACTATTCTGCCAGAGAAGACCTAAAAGACACCCCCTTAGAGAACCCAGAGCATCTCCTCTTCACAGATGGCAGTTCCTTTATTGAGCAAGGCCAGCAGAAAGCTGGCTATGCAGTTGTCACTCTGTGAGATACTAGCGAGTGCCAACCACTTCCACCGGGCATGAGTGCCCAGCTGGCAGAATTAATATCCCTCACTAGAGCACTTGAAATAGGGAAAGGAAAGAGGGTCAATATATACACTGACTCTAAGTATGCATACCTAGTGCTGCATGCCCATGCAGCCATATGGAAAGAAAGAGATTACTTAAACTCTGAAGGATCCCCTATCAAATACCATAGTGAAATTAACCAGCTAATACAAGCTGTGCATAAGCCTAAAGAAGTAGCAGTTATTCACTGCAGAGGCCACCAGAATGGAATGGATGAGTTAACAGAAGGAAACAGGTGAGCTGATACAAAAGCCAAATGGCAGCTCGAGAAAATTATAAGGCACCTATCAAAGCTCCTCTCTTATGGACAGGTGTGCCAGCTGATATTATCCCCAGCTATAATAAAAAAGAGCTGCAAGATGGCCTCTCCAAAGGCGGTTCTCTCCTTCCCTCTTGTTGGCTTCAGACAGAGGATGAGAAAATTCATTTACCTCAAAGTACAGAATGGAAAGTTCTTAAAACTTTACACCAGACTTTCCATTTAGGTATAGAAAATACCTATAAGATGGCCAAAAGTATTTTTTTTGAGAGGGCATCTTTCATATTTATTGATCAAATGGTTGTTAACAACAATAAAATTCTGTATAGGGGACTCAATGCACAATCATTAATCAACCCCAAGCCTAATTCTCAACAGTCTCCAATCTTCTGAAGCATAACGAACAAGTTCTTACATGGTGAACAAGTTCTTACATAGTGAATAAGTTCTTACATGGTGAACAGTGCAAGGGCAGTCATATCACAGAAACTTTCGGTTTTGATCATGCATCATGAACTATAAACAATCAAGTCAGATCTGATTATTCATTTGATTTTTATACTTGATTTATATGTGAATCCCACATTTCTCCCTTATATTTTTTTAAATAAAATGCTGAAGTGGTAAGTAGATGCAAGATAAAGGTAGAAAACATCAGACCTGATCATCTACAAAAGTATTTTTGCAGGCAGTAGTCTATTAAAGACAATAGAGCAAATCACTAAAGCTTGTGAGATCTGTCAAAGAAATAACCCATTAAATAGAAAAACCGTTCCTCCTGGGTTACAACAAGCAGGCAGATACCCAGGAGAAGACTGGCAAATAGATTTTACACCTATGCCAAAGGCAAAAAGGTTCCAGTATCTCCTTGTATGAATAGATATATTCACACGATGGGTTGAGGCCTTCCCCTGTAGAACTGAACAAGCTAAAGAAGTAGTGAGAATACTCTTACATGAAATTATTCCCCGATTTGGGATGCCCCAAGGATTGCAAAGTGACAATGGCCCGGCATTTAAAGCAGCTGTGACTCAAGGAGTGTCCAGAGCTCTCAGTATTCAGTATAATTTACATTGTGCCTGGAGACCACAACTCTCAGGTAAAGTAGAAAAAAACTAATGATATTACTAAAAGACACCTAAGAAAGCTGTCACAAGAAACTCACTTGCCCTGGCCTGACCTACTACCTTTAGCCATGATAAGAGTAAGAAATACTCTCAAAATTTCAGGGTTAAGCCCCTTTGAAATACTCTAGGGAAGACCTTTCTTAAGGAATGATTTAATCATGGACAGAGAAGTCACAGAGATAATCAGATATGTGACACACCTCGCTAAATTCCAGACACTCCTTCAAAACCTAACTGAAGAACAGAACAGAACCCCTGGAGAAACCCTCTTTGAACCAGGAGATAAAGTCCTAATTAAGTCAAATCCTTCTAATTCTCCAACTCTTAATACAGTCTGGGAAGGGCTCCACACTGTTGTACCCTCTTCTCCTACAGCTGTCAAGGTCACAGGTATGGAGGTGTGGATTCACCACTCCAGAGTAAAGCCCAGGAAAAACTCCTCCCAAGACCTCCCAGACACACAGATACAGAAAGACCTATTTCATAGAACACCAAAATTCAGGAACCCTAGTATACCTGTGAACCTATAGAGGATCTGAAGCTACTGTTCAAAAGAAAATCCTCAACTACCAATATCTGAGATAAATACCCCCCATAATTTCTGAATACTACATGTTTTTTTTCCCTCTTTTAAGTAATCAATATGAAGTCTACATTACTCTTTTATTTGCTACTCTCTAATGCTCCCTTCATAATAAATGAATCTAATTCCTTCTTAAGTTGGGCTGAAGATATAGCTAAGATAAATGGAAGTTCATCCTGCTGGATATGTGGATTACTTCCTGTTTCCAGTACCTCAGGGATCCCTTTCTGTGTGTCTCCTCTTCAGGGACATGATTGGTTGCAATTACAAATTCTTATAAATGATGCACGCACTGCCCAGGGGGTACTAAGTACTGAAATAACTAATTGGAATGTAAAATTCTGGCCCATTAATAATACCTTAAAAGACAAAGGGCATAAGTTTCCTTTCTCATATAATGTCACAAAAAATTAAGCCACCATTATAGCTGTACACCAATTACAAAATGCATCTGATATGCCAATTTTCCATATAAATAATCACAGATATGAAAATGTTGTTTTTCAAATCTGGGATGAGTACATTTGGGTTACTCCAATGGCAGGACCTTTAAATCAAAAAACCCACCACTGTTGGGAGCAAAGAAACCAATGATCATCGCCCAAGTCTCATGCGATATTTAGGTTGGCTTCCCAAAGATCACTGTTCACATACAGTAACTTTACATGATACAGATTGGTTTACCCCAGATTGGGTAAGGCACCCTGGAATCCGTTGGCCAGCCCCAAACGGCACTCACTGGCTGTGTGGAACTAATCTTTGGCCATGGCTTCCTCCAGAGTGGATAGGTGCACTCTGGGATTTCCCTGGCTGTAAGGACAGTGGGTGAAGAATATCCTACACCCAGCAAACTTTCCAAACCTCCAACATGATTGGACAAGGAGTGTTTTACATTGGTATGATCACCTAGCTTCCATTCTTATACCATCTCTTGGTTTAGAAGATGTGATTTGGCATATTGAGTCCTTAATCAATTTTACTCAAAAGGCCTTAAATGACACAATCCAAGGAATAACTCTCCTAAATACTGAAGTTAAACTAATGCGCCAGGCAGTTATACAAAATAGAATGGCATTAGACATCTTAACAGCAGCGCAAGGAGGGACCTGTGCCATAATCAAAGTTGAGTGTTGTGTGTACATTCCAAAAATGTCTCTGATTCACTTCAAGACCTCCAAAAGCAAATCCAAGCTATGTCAGACCCAGAAATCCCATGGACTACTACAATAAGAAACTGGCTTTCTACGTCCTTTTGGTGGAAATCCATTTTACTCATCAGGCTCATCATTTATCCTGATACTAATATTTGGTGCCTGTATACTTAACCTAATAACACCGTTTGTTCTCTCTTGCCTAGAAGCCATAAAACTGCAAATGGTGATGGAAATGGAACCCAGGATGGAAATGCCCATCTTCTGAGGCCCTCTTGACCGACCACTGATAGAGACCTAACTGCATCCCTTACTGCATCCCTTCTCAGCATGAAGCGGCCAGAGAGGTCATCGCCTCCTTTCCCCAGCAGCAGCTAGGGTCTCAATCTGTGGAGGGGGTAATGAGACAGGGACCATGGGATTAGGCAGAGTAGGGTGAGGGCCTCCAGAGAAAAGCAGAGCAAGATAATTACAGTCAGAACAATGTAACAATATGCAAAGAAGTCCCTGTCAAAACTCTGTGTTAAGCATTATGCAAAGTCAGAGTCACACTAATTCTCTAGGGTAAAGATTTCTATACATGACTAGGAATATAGACATTCTTCAGTAAAATCACTTAAAGCTCAAAAGTCCAGGAGCAACTTGGCCTGGAATGTTTGAGTGTTCTGCAGATAAAGAAGGGTATCTCAGCACAAACCATCACTTTATTGTATCAATTACGTCATGATAATATAAAATTTACCTTATCCTGCTAAAAGGCCCAGTTAATTTTAATTATAACTATGTGCTATTTTCCCCTTCTCTAATCGTAATCTGCAACCTAGGCAAAAGACTACTCTGGTGTGCAATCTCAACTATAAACAACCCAAGCAAACAGACAACAGCCCAGCCCACCTTGAAGGCAGGGCAGGTGGTCTTACAAGTCTGCACTCCTAACACTTTACCTTCATTCCTGAAAATCCTCAACCATGCATAAAACCCCTAGACAATGAGCCAACCATGGACTCTCTTGTCCCCTCCTGGCATGAGCTGGGAGTTCTGTCCTCTCACTTTATCTCTAAATAAAAGCCTGTGCCTTGCTCTCCTACCTTGGGTGTTTGTGAAGCTCATTCTTCGGCTCTGCAAACAAGAACCCTGGCATCAAATCCGCTCTACTAAATCATTCTGATTTTCAGATCTGGGTTGCTATCCCTAATGAAATTAGCCTTAATGAAATCAATCTCATTTGTCCAGCTTTTGTTTTTAACACAACTACTAGAAGCTACCAGTTATACAGTTTTGGCACATATCAAAAACTTCCACAATTATCTTAAAAACCTATTAGAATACCCTTATCATTTATAACCATATATCCATGTGAGCCAGAGTTTTTTCCTTACACTCCAAACAAAACAACATATCTCCCAACAGACTGTATACAGAACAGATAGGAGAATCCAGCTGTCTTAAATTAAGAAAGACATAAAGAGATGACCAAAAATGAAAAACAAAGCAACTCTTCCCATTTTTTTCTTGGTAAATATGTAGTTTTTAAATAAAAATGTATTATTTTTTATTCATGCATCATGGATTATTGCTATTTTAAAGTGAATTAAGTGATTAAAAATTTTTTAATTGTTTTTTTCTAATGTCTAATATAGTAAATGTTTATAGATAGTATAGGAACCCTGACTGAGACTAAGATATTTGAGAATTGTTCCCTGGGTCTCTGAAGTGTAGTCTTGAGGCTTAATGCTGATCTAGGCATTACTCCATTTGTTGTTCGAATATGGTAAGTTCTGGGTGGCCTTTGGGTGGAGGAGTTGGCAAGAGACACCAGGAGGATTAGGACATCTTTTTGCCAACAAGTACAAAGTTATTTCAATATTTTTAAAACTATTATGGCCTTAGAGGTGCATCAGGTCTAAATATTAGGGGCTATTTTATAGACTATGAAAAGGTGCCTTTGAGGTTAAGGGACCCTTCAAAATGTTCTCTTTGGCATTGATAAAACTAATGTTCAATTTTTGAGAATTTCTAGAAAAATTAATACAGCTTGCCAAAAGAATAAGATATCTGAGCTACAATTCAGAATGATTTTGAGTTTTACTTTAAGTTCCTTCAAGGCAGGGACTATTTTTTTGCTATTTCTCATATTGTCAACTAGTAATGAATTAAAAAAACAGAGTTCCGTGTTTACTTGTATACTGATCCCTTTTGTTTTCTTTAATTTTTCTTTCATACTTTAATTTTATAAGCCTTTGCTGAACACACCATTAAAAAAGTTGAAGCGTGTATGTATGATTTCCAAAATGAGCATCTATTCACAACAATTTTCTCCAAAATACTCCCAGATCTCATGTCTTTTGATTTAGTGCTCTAGTTTGCTTCCTGTGGATTGAGCCATTGAGAAAAAAATCACCTTCGTTATTTATACTCAACTTAGTAGAACTTTTCCAAAAGTCCAAATATTCCTCAGGGTTCTCTTTTACTAGTGAGTTTAGACTTATACCATTGAAGTAATCAAACATTCTACTCTCTATACTCCTTCGATTCATATCTAGAAATACAGCATTGAAAAGATTTCTTTTTCCAGGAAACCCCCAGTTTCACACTTTTTTCTTGTTACTTATGCAAACAAATCCAACAAAGTAAACATTGTCTCAGATTACTCACACTAATTTTGGCTTAGAAAAATATGCAAAGTGAATGTGTAAACCTGTGAGATCTGGGCAATAACTTGAGTCATGCCATTATCAGCCTTGTAGATTATTTGAAAACAGATTACTCTTAACAGGAGTCTAACTGGCAAAATATATTACTCCCATCAACAGCACTAGAATTGTAGCAGCAACATACTTTCAAAGATTAGACAACTCTAAAAGTTATGTGCACACACACACAGAGACACACAAGCACAGCCACACACAAAATGTACTTACAGTTTAACAAATCACATGCGTTTGCTCATATAATGTGTCTTATCAGCTCATATGAGCCATCAATAGTAATCAACGGTCATGGAAAATAGTTACATATTAATCAGGACAGAGACAAATTAAGCAAAATTAAGCAAAATTGTGACTACTATTAGGAATCATGAAGACTAATAAGAAGATCCATTCAATAGGTAGTCTCTAAAGCATAAAATTTAGTATCCAACTTCTCTTCTGTCTACTCTCTTGATTTTGTGTGTATATGTATGTGCGCACATTTAAATATATACATACATATATATACACATATTTATATACTTCAACAGATTAATGAAGAGAACCCACATTACAAGACTGATTTTTAATATAATCCCACAAATAATACATATTTTTTAAATAAAAAATACATTATTTAAATTTTATCATTCAGTCCCTCTGTTTTATTTCCCTCAGCTAAGCTGTACTTCTATATCTTCAAGACCCAGTCCATCTTGGTGCATAGATATGTCCTCCTCCCAACCAGAAGAACCAAAGTAATCATCTCACTTAATTAGCTGGGATGAAGGGAGAAATAAGTAAGTAGCAACTTCATATAGAAACCTGGAAACAGAAAAATTACCTAACTAAATGAATATTTTGGAGTAGGAAAAATTAGGTGGGGATGGGGATGAAGAATTTTGGTTTATTTAAAATTATTAATGTAAATTATTTTATAGATATAGGGTGATTCACTTTATTTCTATTCAAGTGAATTTCGGTAATTTGTGACTTGCAATAAAATGTCCATTGCAACTGTGATCAAATTTATAGATACAGAATTTTTCAGAGTATTTCTTTAATATCCATTTACATTTGATGTGATCAGAAGTGGCCCTTCTTTTATTTTTGTTATTGTTAATTTGTGTGTTCTGTCTCTTTAATTTAGTTAATCTACTTATAACTTTATTAATTTTGTTGATGTTCTCAAAGAACCAGCTTTTGGTTTCATTTATTTTTCTATTCCTTGGTTTTTATTTAATTGATTTCTGTGCCAATTTTTATTAATTTCCTTCAGCTTGCTTCAAGATGAAGCTGATTTGCTTTCTGTATTTTCCTAAGTGGAAGCTCAGAATACTGCTTTTTATATTTCTTCTTTCCTAATTCATGGTTTTTAGTTAATACCTTCTATGGTAGTTTTAGGTATACAGAAAAATTGAGTGATAAGCATAGAATTCCTATTAACCTTTCCCTCCCACTCTTCAAGGTTTCCCCTATTACTGACATGTTGAGATAGAGGGGTATATTTGTTTCAATGGTTGAATTAATATTAATCTCTTATTACTTATGTCCATAGTTCACATTAGGGTATACTCTATGTGTTATATATTCTATGGGTCTTGACAAAAGTATAATGATGTGTCCACCATTGCAATAATGTACAGAGTAGTTACACTATCCTAAAAATCCTCTGTGCTCCACCTACTCATCCCTCCCACTTCCTCTCATTCCCACTGAAAACTCCTTGCAATCACTGATTAGTTTTCTGCCTCTATAATTTTGCCTTTTCTGGAATGTCATACACTTGAGGTCATACAGATTATACCCTTTTCAGGTTGGCTTCTTTCTCTTAGTAATATATGTTTGAGGTTCTGCCATGTATTTTTGTGACTTGATAGCTCAATTATTTTTACTGTTGAATACTATTCCATTGTATGGCTGTACCACAGTTTGATTATTCATTCATATATTGAAGGATATATTACTTTCTTCCAAGTTTTGGCAATTATGAATGAAGTTGCTATAAATATCCATGCTCAAGTTTTTCTGTGAACATGAATTTTTAAGATATTTAGGTAAATGCCAAAGAGCATGACTGCTGATATCCATGCTCAAGTTTTTCTGTGAACATGAATTTTTAAGATATTTAGGTAAATGCCAAAGAGCATGACTGCTGGCATATATATTAAGAGTATGTTTAGCTTTGTAATAAAGTGCTAAACTATCTTCCAATGTATCTTGCACCATTTTGCATTCCCACCAGCAATGAATGAGAATTTCTGTTGCTTCTTATGCTCACCAGTATTTGGTGTTGTTATTGTTTTAGATTTTAGTCTTATTAATTGGTGTGTACTGGTATCTCACCCATGTTCCAATTTTCAATTCTCTCATGATTGATCATTTGTCATTTGCTTATTTGTCATCCATAATATCTTCCTTGGTGAGGTATTATTAATGTTTTGGCCATTTTTAAATAGGGTTGTTTTTAGAGTTGGGGGTATCACACCCAGATTCAAAGCTATAGTGCTTAAACAGTATGGTATGGCACAAAAATAGATACATAGATCAATGGAACAGAATAGAAAGCCTGGAAATAAGCCCATATGTGGTCAATTAATATATGACAAAGGAGGCAGGAATATACAATAGCAAAAAGACAGTGGCTTCAATAAATGATGTTGGGAAAACTGGACAGCTACATGCAAGAGAATGAATCTAGATCACTGTCTTACACTATACACAAAAGTATACTCTAAATGGGTTAAAGACCTAAATGTAAGACATGGAACCAAAAAGTTCTTAGAAGAAAATATGGGCAAAATTTCCTGAATATCTGCATGACTAATTTGTTTTTGGAGTGGTCTCTCAGGGCAAGGCAAACAAACCAAAAGTAAGTAATTAAGTGGGACTGCATCAACCTAAAAAGCTTTGGCACAGCAAGAGACACCATCAACAAAACAAAAAGTCATTCTATTGTATGGGAGAATATATTTGCAAATGATATACTTGATAAGGGGATGATATTTAAAATATATAAAGAACTCATACAATTAAATGCCAAAACAAACAAACAAATAAATCAATTTAAAAAGGGCAGAAGACTTGTATAGATGCTTTTCCAAAGTAGACAAATAGATGCCCAATAGGCATATGAACAGATGTTTAACACCACTAATCACGGAAATAAAAATCAAAACCTCAATGAGATGTCAGTTCACACCAGTTAGAATGGCTACAATCCAAAAGACAAGAAACAACTGTCGGCAAGGATGTGGAGGAAAGAGAACCCTCTCACACTGTTGGTAGGAATGTTAATTTGGTCCAGCCAATTTGGAAAACAGGATGGAGGTTCCTCAAAAACTAAAAATAGAAATGCCATATCACCCAGAAATTCTACTTCTGGGAATTTACCCAAAGAAACCAAAATCACTAATTTAAAAGGATATATGCACATTTATGTTTATTTCAGCATTATTTATGATAGCCAAGATATGGAAGCAAACAAAGTGCCCATCCATAGAAGAATAAAGTCACAGTATGTGTACAAAAATGAAATATTACTCAGCCATAAAAAAAGAAGGGAATCTTGTCATTTTGCAACATGGAGGTTCCTAGAGACTATCATGTTAAGTGAAATGTCAAAGACAAATACCATATGATTTTGCTTATATGTGGAAACAGAAAATAAAACAAACAAAGAAAAGATATGCCCATAAATATTGACCATAGACTTGAATACCATAGGGAAAGGGGTGAGGGGGTGGGTTAAATAGATGAAGGGGATATTGAGGTACAAACTTCAAATAATGAAATAAATTAGTCATAGGAATATAAGTAAGGCATAGAAAAAATAAACAATATTGTAATGTCTTGCTATGGTAGCAGGGTAACTACATTTACCATGGTGAGCATTCAGTAATGTATTAAGTTATCAGGCCACTATATTTTACATCTGAAACCAATATGATATTGTATATCGATTATATTCCAATAAATTTAGAAAGTAAATATAGTTGTTTGCTTTCTTATTTACATTTAAATATTCTTCATATTGGTTATCAGTGTTCTATCAGATGTGTTTTGCAAAAAAGCTCTTCAAGTTCGTGGCTTTTGTTGTATAATCTCAGCAAAGTCTTTTGAACAGAATTTACTTTTATAACATTTAAAAATTTTCTAAGATGTTCTTGCAAAGCACTGCTTTCACTGCATTCCAATAATTTAGATAATTTATATTTTTATTTTCTTTTTATTCAAAAATTTTTAATGTCTCTTGAGACTTTTCTCACCTGTATGTTACTTAGAAGTGTGTTGTTTAATCTTCTAGTATTGTGGTATTTCCCAGCTATCTTTTTGTTATTAGTTTCTAGTTCAATTTAAGAGTGGGATGAAAGCCTACTTTTGTGATTTATATTATTTTAAATTTGTCAAAGTCTATCTTATGTCCCAAAATATGGTCTATCTTGGTGAACATTTTCTGTGAACTGAGAAAAATGTGTATTCTGTTGTTGGATAGATCATTCAACCCTTATCAATTATATACTGCTTTTATTACTGTAGCTATGTAGTATAGTTTGAAATTAAGGACCAGGATATTTCCAAAGTTGTTCTTCATTCTCAGGATTTTTTTGGCTATTTGGGGTCTTTTGTGGTTCCATGCCTATTACAGGATTATTTGCCTACTTCTGTGAAAAATGCCATTGGTATTTTGGTAGGGATTGCATTGACCTGTAGATTTCTGCGGGTAGTATGACTATTTTAACAATATTAATTTTCCTATCCCTGAACATGGAATAGCTTTTAATTTATTTGTGTAATCTTCAATATTTTCATTAATGTCTTATAGAATGTCTTTTCAGAATACAGATCTTTCACATTCTTGGTTAGATTTATTCTTATGTAACTTATTATTTTGTATGTAATTTTTAATGGGATTGTTAAATTCTCTTTCTGTTCATGTTTTTATAAACAAGATTTCTGTATACTGATTTTTGTATCCTACAACTTACTGAATTTATTTAATTCTAATAGTTTTTGGTGGAGTATTTACAATTTTCTATATATAAGTATCATGTTATTTGAAAATAGTGACATTTTTACTTCTTTCTTATGAATTTGAATGCCTTTTCTTTTTCTTTCCTGATTGCTGTGGAGTTCCAGTACTATGCTGAATGAAAGTGGTGAAAGTAGACACACTTATTTTGTTCCTGATGTTAGAGGAAAAGCTTTTAGATTTTTTCCCATAGTTTATGACATCAGCTGCCATGCGTTGTATATGGCCTTTATTATGTTGAGATATAGTCCATGTATACCCACTATTTTTGAGATTTTTTATCATGCGTGGATGTTGAATTTTGGCAAATAGTTTTTCTTCATCTATTGAAATGATCATATAGCTTTTATCTTTTCTTTTGTTAATGTGATATATCACATTGGTTTGCAGATACTAAACCACCATTGCATCCCTGTAATTAATTTTATTTGGTTTGGAATAATGATCTTTTTAATGTGTTTTTTAATCCAGTTTGCTAAAATTTTGTCAGAGATTTTTGCATCTGTGTTCATCAGGGATATTAGTCTTTAATTTTTAGTTTCTATAGTATATTTGTCTGCTTTTCATTTTAGGTGGTGCTGGCCTCATAAAATGAATTTGGAAATTTTCCTTCAAATTATTTGGAATTAATTGGAATCAATTATTTTGAATTGTTTGAGAAGTTGTTATTATTATTTTGTACACTCTGCTATTAGATTAAGAATAAGAAAACTAAATAATTTTCCTCTGTTTATTTCTTCACAATGTTCTTTACTTTATTTAGATTTGTATTTTTGATCTATATAATTTCCTTTCTCTGAAGGACTTACTTCAAAATTTATTGCCAGGTTAAGGCACTGGAAACAAATTTTCTCAATTTTTGTTTGTCTCAGAACATATTTCTTTACTTTTGATAGATAATTTCCTAGGCAAAGAATTCTGGATTGGTGGATATTTTCTTTCAAGACTATATATTTTATTCCACTCTCTTCTTGCTTGCATGATTTCTAAAAAGAAGTCCATTGTAATCTTTATCTTTGTTCCTCTATGCTCAAATTGTTTTCAACCTTCTGGATTATTTCAAGATTTTCTCTTTTTCTTTGATTTCCTGTAGTTTGAACTTGATATATGCAGGTATAATTATCTGGTATTTAACTGCTTGGTGTACCCTAAGCTTCCTGAATCTGTGGTTTGTTGCCTGTGATTACTTTTGGAATAATTGCAATCACAATTTCTTCAAGTATTTCTTTTGTTTCTTTATCTCTTATTCTCTTTCTGGTATTCCCATTATGTGCAAGTTACATCTTACTCTGATTGCCCCACAGTTCATGGGTATTTAGCTCTGTTTTATAAGTTATTTCTTTTCTTTGCTTTCCAGTTTAGGAAGTTTCTGTTATATCTTCTCATTCACTGATTCATTCCTCAGCTATGTGCTATCTAATTATATGTCCATTGAACATATTCCTTATGCCTTTTATGGTATTTTGATTTCTACCATTTTCTTTTGATCCTTTCTTAGAATTTCAAACTCTCTTGCCTGTATTACCCGTATGTTATTGCATATTGTTGATTTTTTTCCATTAAATATCCTTTAACATGTTAATGTAGCTACTAATTTGCGATATTTTCCAAAATCTCTGGCATATTCATTTGTTTGTGATGGTTATTTTATCTAATTAAACTTTGTTGTTTTTGTTTTCTTTTTTGACTTGTACTATTTCTTGTAACATTTTGTTCAAAGAAGAATAAGATATAACAGGTAAAAGAAAGTGAAGTAAATAGTTCTTTCATGTGAGATTTTATGCTAGTCTCAGTTTTAGCTTTGTTTCATGTTTATTGTAGCTATTGGTACTATAGGTTTCAAATAGTTCTAGTGCCCTTGTTTTTGTCTCCTCTTTTGATTTTGTGAATTCCCCATGTACTGACTCACAGAAAGTGCCTGATTCTTGCATATCTTTTAGCAGCACTTCACTAATTTTATGCCTATATTGTAGTAGTCTATTAAAAACTATTTGTTGAATGAACACATAATGTACGATACTTGGGCAGTTCTGGCATCAAGTATGAATAATAATTTTTTCATGAATAAATGCCCTCCAGGATTCCAAAATTCTCAAAATATGACCCTGTGTATGGTTAGTAATAATGTGGCCCAGAGGGAGCATTCTATAATCTTCAGATAGAGTCCCATTCATTTAGTGCATCTCTGTGTTGGATATGTTGCCTTCAGAAATATTTCTGTACCATCTCAGTGTTATCACATTTTATCTTTTCCCTCCTCTACCCCATGGCTGAAGCATTTTCAGTCTATTTTTTTGAAAGTTTAACTTTGTTTATGTGCTTCCACACTTCCTTAGATGGAAGAGGAAAGTTTTAAGAGGCATGAATTGGAAGGAATGGCATTTCCCAGCTGAGTTAAGGTTTCAGAATTGTGCTCTGGCAACATCCCTTCCCCTCTAGGGTAGTGCTTTTGCAGTTCTTGGAGAAGGGGTTCCCTACATGGAGCAAGTTCCCTATGAATATGGTGAGACTAAAGAAAGGCAAGGGAAGGAAGTTGGGAATTAAAGGGCTCATAGCTCAGTCTCTCCTTGCTCTCACTGGGGGCTCTCTCAGCTCCCTCCCCATTCTCATGGCCTTGAATCCCAACTGCCTGGCTCTCAATCCCAAACCCATGGCAACCCCCTTTTGCATGGTTCCCAAGCTATCCCTCTCTGGCTGCACTCTCTCTGTCCCCTCTCCTATATCCAGGAGGAACTCTCTGGGCAGGTCTCTAGTGATTTGTGGATGGCTGACAAATTACATATCAAGAATGGAGGGGAGGACAGAAAGTGTGTTTCCTCTCTACCTTTACCCTGGCCCAGGAATCCATGGACTGACTAGACACTGCACCTGGTAAAACATCTCATAGATGTGCAAATTGGACACGTATTAAGGCCAGCTGGGATTCAGGGTCAAAAAATTCCATTTTCCCCACAATCCACCCCTCCAATATTCTTGCCTCACAATCTTCCATGATGGCCTCATGAGAGAAAAGTGGAGTACTGTAACTACATTCCACAACAGCAACAGAGGTTATTAACAGCATACAAATAGCAACAGAAATTATGATACAGATAAAAACAAAACCATGATAACCCTCAAGCTTGAGGAGCCAGCTGCAATCAAAATCCTACTCAGATTGAATCCATAGGACTCATGTTCCACAGGAGGCTACCAGCTGAACTAGCAGGGAGCTCTGGGCATGCTCAGCAAGCAGCAGCTTTGCAAGGGGGCATGCCCAATACACAAAGACTGTAGAAGAGATTAAACTTAAGGGCAATAAGACACATATTTTAATGATGCCAACATAGGAAAATCTTGTCAGTCAGGTAGGATGCATGAAAGAGAGTGGTCTTGTGATAGGAAAGTGGCAGGAATGGTGTCCTGTCCTGGTCTAGTAAACCAGAATGTCACCCCTCTCCCTGTGGGAATTACTGATTGGTCAATATGGAGGGCTACATGCAATGGCTGTAATGATAAACCAAAACTCCCTGTTAACATGCTTTTACCTTCTGGCCATTTTAAGTACACTACCATAATCTTGGGTCCAATCTGCTGTTACTCCAGGAACATACAGGAAACTGGCTTTCAGGCCTTCTCCTGGAAGTGGTGGCAGGAAGGCCAGAAATCACTGGCCCTGTGTCAAAATGTCCAAGGCCACATCCCCTCAGCAGAGTCTCTAAGGTTTAGTGTAGTTGGTGCTGGCAGCAAGATGTTATTCTGGTGGCCAAATTCCAGCTTCAACAAATCCTCCTTGGTTTGTATCTACAATTGTATAGGAGAGGCTGCAGTGCATATTAGCATGTCCATGGGACTCAATGCCCCCTTATGAGGCTTCTCATTCAAATGCTGTGGCACTATCAATATGCAGACTGACCAGCCCCATAGATCACTGGTGTCTTACTTCAGGCTGGATTTTAAAAAACCATTGTACCTCTCTATCATGCCTGCCCCAGTAGAGTTATATGGCACACGAAACTTCCATCTTATCCCTAATTGTTGCACCCATTCTTGTAAAGCATGTCTAGTAAAGTGGGTGCCTTGATCACTCCCAATCACCTGTGAATGGCCTTAGGTTGCAAAGAGATGTTCTAGGTCTCTTTTAGTTGTTTGTTGATCTGCATGACATAGAAAAAGCAACCAAAAGTCCAGTAGCTGTGTCTACACAAGTTATGGCATACTGATACCCTTCTGATATGGGCAAAGGCCCAGTATAGTCTATCTGCCACCTGCTGAGGGCTATCAGCCCCTTAGTTATTGTCCAATGATGCTGTGAGACTCAGTGTAAGACCCTCTTAGAGCACACAAAGCACTCCTCCTGGCCTCTGCTAACTTCTTAAAAAGTCAAACATAGGCTCCACTGGTGGGATACAGCCCAGTTGTCTTTTTCCATCATGCAACAAATGTTGATACAGCCTTTGGGCCACATCCAAGGCAGGCTTTCCTTCTAGCCAACACACCTGAGCCAGTATGTCTGTTTCATCTTTCCTAAGGATGCCGAAGGCAAATGGCCAGCACATGATATACTGTAACAGTTTTAGTCTGACCACAGGCCCATAAGTCTTGCCATAACTCTTGTCTACAAAAGGGCCAGTGACCATCTATCCAGTTGGCATGGTACCATGTCTGCAGCCCACATAGTCAAGCCCTGATAAATGGCCCTATTGTAAGTGCAGAAAACTACTGGGGAGGGCTCCTAGGTGACCATGAGCAATACTCCTTGCAACTCTGCCCATTGACTGCTCTTCACCTCTTCCATCCTCCATCCATATTGTCTCAGTCTTAGAATGGAAAGCCACTGACTTCCACAGTGGAGGCTGCCCATGGATGGAGACATGTGTGTACCATGCATCTTTGGGTATATTGACTCTTTGCTCCAGATGAGGCTCTTTGCTGCTAATGGCACCAAAGCAATTCTTCCTGATTTTTACTGGTATATGTCACTGGACCCAGTAATCATTTGAGTTCTCCACTGAAAGGGCTAGTATAGAGGGTGCTACACTGCTGAAAGTATGTGCCCTTTTGGCCAGTGTCAGTGTCTGTGCAACACCACTCCCTGGCTGTTGGGTCCAGTCTTGCACCCACCCTGCAGTGGTATAGGTGGTTATTATCTTTGTTGGGGCTGTCCCAGTGATGGTCTCCATAGCCAGCAAGGCATGATGTATGTTAACCAATTGCTTCTCTATCAAAGAGTACCAGACCTCTGCTCATTTTCAGAGTTGTGACCAGAATCCACCAGTTGGCAAGTTTAATAGAACTGCTGCCAGAGTCCCCACCCATAACTGTCTTCTATTACATGAACATCTAGCTCACAGGGCCTTGAAGAGATCATCACATTCAAGACACTCACAGCCTTAATTGCTCACCAAGCAGTGGCAAAGGCAGATACACATGTCTCATCCTAGTTCACCTGATGCCTTTTTATATCAAATGGTACAAGTGCCTCAGAATTTGTGCCAAGGTGGGGTAAACACATTGAAGTAGCCCCAAAGACACCAAAACTCTTGTAATACTGTCACAGTTGTAGGGGTAGGGAAAGCCTGAATTTTATCGCTGCTTCAGGGATAACTTTAGTCTTACCTGATGAAATAACCCCCAAGAATTTTACTGACAAACCAGGTCCCTAAACCTTTGGGCTGTTAACAACCCATCCTTTGTCCTGTAGATATTACAGTAGTCTAGGTGCTGCAGGAGAACCTGATGGGAGCATAATGTTGTCAATATTATGGTACAACCACACCACTGACAGTTTCCCCTGTGTTGCCAAGTTCTAGGCTACAAGTCCATGACAGATGGTGGGACTCTGGAGGTATACCTGTGGAAAGACAGTGAATATTCACTGCCATCGTTACCACATAAAGGCAAAATGTTCCTGACTTTCCTGTGCTATGGTCAATAGAAAAGTACTCATTAACAAGGTCCACAACATAATGATATGTCCCTAGTACATGACTGAGGGTGTCCATAAGAGCTTCTGTAAGGGGACAAAAGCATATAGAGTGGGTGTGATTTTATTCAATTCTCTGTAACCCATGCTTATATGCCAGGAGCTGTTTGTTTTTTTCACTGCCCACACCAGGGAATTAAAAGACTATGAGTGGGCTTTATGATGCTCACTTTCTCCAGCTGCTGGAGGGTTTCTTCAATTTATTTATGTCTCAGGCAATTTATATTGCTTAGTATTTGTCATCCACCAAGGCACACTCCACACTATATGTGGGTGATTTGTGTGTTTCTTCAGAGTTGTCTTTGCCTCACATATACTCTGTCTGAACTCACTTGCAGTGGTCTGTAGCCACAGGCCCTGGAGAATACCTACCCACAAAATATATTCGGGGATGGCAGAGTGTGGGGAAGTTGGGGTTCCTATGGCCAGGATCCTCACTGAACTGAAACCACCTGATGATGTAACTGGCCTGTTGCTAGGCTACCACTTCTACACCTTTAAGAAATAAACAATTATTGCACTATATAGAGAGCTCGACCCAGTGCTCTGGGTGGAAGTAGAGATGACAGTGCTTGACCTACTGCTGGAAGAACAAGCTGAGTAATAAACATTTTTGCCCCAAATAACATTTTGCTATCAATTTCTTTGGTCACATTGAATCCATAGCAAACTTGTTCAGGGTTGAAACCCATTGGCAAGACAATTGGAAAAAGTTGGCTGGGTTCATTGTTGACCATGAAAAAAGACAGGCTGCCCTTATGGGAGGGGTGCTTCAGTGGGCTGCCCCTGTGAATGGGGATAGAATGGATTGTCCCCCAGTGGGTATATGGACTTAGGTGGCTTGCCTCCTAGAGGACTGGGCCCCACCCCAGGACTGGAGGCAAGTGGAACTAATACCTGAGGCAGTAGGGGTAGCCCTTGGTATAGTAAGTAGGTATTTGAGAGACAGACTGCCCGTGAGGTAGAGGGGACTGTGGGTTGGCTGCTTCTCAAAGTATTAAAAAAGTCTAAAGAAGAGATGGACATGATCCTGAAAAAGATCCAAGAAATGGTGGCACAAGAATGTGAACTGCAAATTTCTGTGGATTCCCTAAAGAAGGAAATGGCACTGATGCGAGAGGAGGCAGCGTGAGAACAACAGCAGTAAGGTGCTATTGAAGAGGAAAAAGATTACTTACTGAAAGAGTTGGCAGTGCTGCCAGGTTCTCTGAAGGAGGAAAAGGCCATCAGGGAAAAAGATGAAGTCCTGAGGGAAGCGCAGGTGGAGGTGGCATGAGAATGGCATCTGTGAAGCATTGAGGTGAAGTTGAGACCTTCTGAAGACTGAGCTAGCATTGCTGTGAGGCACTGTAGAAAAGGTAAAGGCTGTAGCAGAGGAGGCACTTGGGGGAGGGGAGAGAAAGGTGCCACCAGTCCTGGAAATTTAGGAGCTGGAGAAGGATGAAGGGGTGATGCCAGAGGCACTGATGCCTCCTGTACTGAAAGCATACCCAGTGGTTGAAAAGAAAATAAAGACCCAGCAGCTGAAATTTCCCCAAGGAGAGGAGCAGCCCCCTCCCCAGGTCATAGAGCACTCTATGGTCTGCCTCTATACTCAGGCTGAGCTGGTGGATTTGGGCTTCTGGTTTAGGCAGAAGCCCTTGGAGTCAGTATCAGCTTGGCTCCTGTGTCTGTGGGACAATGGAATTGTTTGGTAGGGATCACAGATGGGAAAGCTGGTTTCCCTGACAGTGCAGTCTGCCTCGAGGTAGCAATTACAAAGTGCACATCAGAACCCAGGGAGTCACTCCCTCCTCAATTGGCTTAAAGCTGCACTTCATGCTGTGTGGCCCAATCAGGGTGATCTACCATCCTCTCCTGTTAGATGGCAGATATATGCTGAGCTCCAACAGGTGTTACGAGAGCTAAGCATAAGAAATGCCATCTGTAGTCCAGAGAATTGTGGGCCAGATGAAGAGATTTTCACTACTGGGATGAGAAATAATGTGCTTCAAATGGCTCCCACATCCCTCTTTGGGTCTCTAGTGGCGATTCTCTCCCCTCACTTAGGACATCCCATGAGCAAGGTGACACATACAGTAGCAGACATAGGAGAGGATGAAGCAATGAGGACCTGGAAAGAAATAAGGTCTGCTACTCAAATGAAGAATTTCAAGAGCCCCATGGAGGTTATGAGGACCCAGATGTGGGTTGATTTAATACAGGCAGGAGAAAATAGAAGGAAATTAGATGGGAAGTCAAATAGGATCTTACTAGAGCTATAGCAACAACTGAAACCAGAGCAGCAGTTCCCGCTATTAAGACAAAAGTGGCAGAGGTCAAAGACAGAGCCACAAGTCCAACCTGTGTGTTTGCAAGACTTCCTGCTGGAGAACAAGCCAACATCACTCAAGTCCACACAGGAAAATGATTGGGGAACATGGTTTGACTGAGGAGAAGGTACAGGTTTCTGCCCTGAGGTACCAGGGGGGGATCAGAGGCCATATGTTGAAATAGCTATCCATTGGTTCCCAGTTAACATACACTGTGTCCTGGCTCTTGTGGACACAGGGGCTGAATGTTCACTGATTCATGGTAACCCTGAGAACTTCCCTGGGACCCCCACTATCACAGATTGATAAGAGAGTAAGTCTGTCAGAGTGGAAAAAGCCCAAATACCTTTGGAAGTAGGGTGTCTACCCACAAAAGTGTATACTGTGTATATATCTGCTATCGCTGAGTATATTTTGGGGATTGATATCCTGCAGGGTCTATGGTTGCAGATCACTGCAGGTGAGTTCAGACTGAGAGTACATGTGTTGAAGGCAGTTCTAAGGTGACATGCTAGGCACCCACCCATAGCTTTGCCTGTACCTTGGCAGGTGACTAATACCAAACAATACAAACTACCTGGTGGGCATATAGAGATTTGAGAAACTCCAGGAGCTAGAAAATGTGGATATTATAAATCCCACCCATAGTCCTTTCAATTCCCCAATATGGCCAGTAAAAAAGCCAGATGGCTCCTGGTGTATGACTGTGGAATAAAGACAACTGAATAAAGTCAAACCCCCTATGCATGCTGCTGTTCCCTCTATTACAGGCCTGATGGATACCCTCAGCCAAGAACTAGGAAGATACCATCATGTGGTAGATATTGCTACTGCTTTCTTTTCCATTGACATTGAGCAGGAAATTCTGGAACAGTTTGCCTTCATGTAAGAAGAATGGCAATGGACTTTCACCATCCTTCCACAGGGATACTTCCACAGTCCCACCATGTGACATGGACTTTTAGACCAGGACTTGGCTACATGGGAGAAACCGCCAATGGTGCGGCTGTACCATTATATTGATAATGTCATGCTCATGTCCAATCTAGAAGGTGCAGCACCTAGACTGCTGCAACATTCACAGGAGAAAGGATGGGCTGTGAACAGTACCAAGGTTCAGGCACCTGGTTTGCCTGTCCAATTCTTGGGGTTCATCTGGTCGGCTAAGACCAAAGTTATACCAGAAGAATTTACAGATAAAGTCCAGGCCTTTCCTACCCCTACAACTGTAGCATTGGTACAGGAGCTTTTAGATATTCTAGGCTGCTGTAGAGTGTTTATCCTGTACTTGGCACAAATTCTGAAGTCCTTATAGCAGTTGGTATGAAAGGGTGTCAGTGGGACTGAGATGAGATGTGTGCATCTGTCTTTACTACAGCAAAATGGGCATCAACACCATGCAGGCCTTGAGTGTGATAGACCCATCGAGGCTCTGTGAGCTGGATGTTCATGTGACTAAAGACAGGTATGGCTGGGGTCCCTCGCAGTGGCTTGAACTAACTCACCAGCCTATTGGACTCTGGTCACAACTCTGGAAAGGGGCAGAGGTATGATACAATTTGATAGAAATACAACAGGCTGCTGTGTATCATGCCTTGTTGACTACAGAACCCATCACTGGAATGGCCCCAATAAAGGTAATAACCACCTACCCCATCTTGGGGTGGGTACGAGACTGGACCCAAATACAAAGGAGTGGTGTGGGACAAACACTCACACTGGCCAATTGGGGTGTTTACCTACAGCAGTGTAGTGCCCTCTCTCTTGTAGCCCCTTGAGTGAAGAACTCCAATGCTTATTGGAGCCAGTGACATATACTAGTAAAAAGTAGGAAGAACTTGGTTTTGAACCATTAATAGCAGAGAGTCCCTATCAGGAGTAAAGAGACTTTGTACCCAAATATGCATGGTACACAGAAGGCTCCAGCTATGGGCAGCCCCCAAAATGGAGGGCCATAGTTTTCTATCCTAAGAATGAGATAATATTGATGAAAGATGGTGAGGTGAAGAGAAGCCAATGGGCAGAGTTTCGGGCTGTGTGGTGTGTGATCATCCAGGAGCCCTCCCCTATAGTTGTCTGTGCTGAAGCTGGGCCATCTATCAAGGCTTGGTACTGTGGCTACCAACATGGTACCATGTCAAATGGATGGTTGGTCACCGACCCCTTTGGGGACAAGAATTGTGGCAAGAGTTATGGGCCTGTGGTCAGACTAACATAATTACAGTATACCATGTGACAGGTCATTTGCCACTGGCATCCCCAGGAAATGATAAAGGAGATAAAATGTTGGTTACAAGGAAAGCCTGCCTCTGATGTAGCCCAGTGGTTACATCAGCGTTTGTTGCATGTGGGACAAAAGACAATGTGGGCTGTAGCCCGTCGGTGGGGCTTGCCTTTGACCTTTGAAGAAGTTAGTGGAGCCTGGAAGGAGTGTGTCATATGCTCCAAAAGGGACTTACACTGAGTTCCACCACAACATGGGACAATAGCTAAGGGGCCTACACCTGTTGTGAGGTGTCAGATAGACTATGTTGGGCCTCTACCTGTGTCAGAAGGATATCGGAATGCCATGACTTGTGTGGACACAGTCACTGGACTTCTGGTTGCTTTTCCTACCTGTTGTGCAGACCAGCAGATGACCAAAAGAGGCCTGGAGTGTCTCTTTGTCACTTATGGTCAGCCACTGGTAATTGAGAGTGATCAGGGCACCCATTTTACTGGACATACACTGCAAGAATGGGTGTGACAACTCGAAATCAAAGGAAGTTTCAGGTGGCATAGAATCCTACCACAGCAGGCATTATAGAGAGGTGCAATGGCTTGTTAAAATTCAAACTAAAGTCAGATACCAATAGTCTGTTGGGATGGTCAGTCCGCTCATGGACTGTGCTACAGTGTTTGAATGAGAGATCCCGAAAGGGAGCCCTGAGCCCCGTAGACATGTTAACACATATGGTTGCCTCCCCTATACAACTGCAGTACAAACCAAGGAAGAATCACTGAAGCTGAGGTTCAGCCACTAGAATAATATCTTGCTGCCAGTACCAACTACACTAAACCCCAGAGACTCCATTGAGTGGATGTGGCCTTGGACTTTTCAACACATGGACCAACAATTGGTGGCTCTCCTTGTACCTTGGGGACAAGGCATGACAGCTGGCATCCTGTATATTCCTGCAATAACAGCTGAGTGGGCCCCAAAGAACACAGTAGTATATTCTGAATGTCCAGAAGGTAGGAGCATCTTACCTGGGAGTTTTGTTTTATCATTATGGCCAGTGCATGCACCTCCAGTAGCACTATATATAGACCCTTCAGTAACACCCATGGGAAAGGAGTAAAATTATGGTGTACTAGACCTGGAAAGGACCCCCTTCCTGCTATAGTCCTATCACAGACCCACTCTCTTGCATGCATCCTAACTGATGGACAATATTTGCCTCTGTTGGTGGCATTAAAACATGTGTCTTATTGCTTCTAAAGTCTTTGTGGATTGGGAACTTCCTCTGGCTTGGGGATTATTATAATTTTTTTATTAGGAACCTCCTCTGTCTTGAAGATTATTATAATTTTTGTTACCTATATCAAAATCTTGTATCTTAATTTTTGTTGTTATCTATAAGTTGTTGTTATTCTCTGTTGCTGTTGTGGAATATGATTACATTGCTCCAGCTTTCTCACACAGGGTCCATTGCAGAAGACTGAAAGTGTGTGGATTGTAAGGCAAGAATCCTGGAGGGATGGGATGGGGAACTTGGGGTTCCTATGGTCAGGATCCTCACTGAACTTAAACCACCTGATGATGTAACTGGCCTGTTGCTACGTTACCACTTCCACACCTTTAGGCAATAAGCTATTATTGCACTGTATAGAGAGCTCAGCGCATTGCTCTGGGAGGAAGCAGAGCTGCTAGTGCTCGACCTCCCCCTGGGAGAACAAGCCGGGTAATAAACCCATTCACCCCAAAGAACATTTTTCTGTCAATTTCTTTCATCACATTGAATCCATTGCGAACTTGCCCAGGGCTGAAACCCATTGGCAAGACAAATCGGAATACACAGCATACTCCTTTGGAGGTAGATACCCTATTGTCAATAGGTTTTTGGCTTTCTTTTCTATAATTGCCTTACCCCCATAGTCATTTATCACATCAGGGTTCAGAGGAGACCTCTCAGGGTTGTCACAAATCAGGGAACATTCAGCTCCTGTGTCCTCCAGTGATGGGACATTTTGCACATTCACTGGGGACCAATGAACTGTTAATTCAACATGTGGCCTCTTGTCCAAACCGTGTCCTCCATTGGTCAAACTTCAATGCCCAGTCATCTTCCCATGAGGGTCCAGGCAGGGTCTGAGTAATCTCCCCCGGGAAGTCCTGCAGACACATTGCTTTTCCACTGGCTTCCATGTTTTGGACCTCAGTGGCATTAATCCCTACTCTAGCTTTAATTGTTCCCACAGTTCTAGCCATATCTTTTTGGGCTGTCCATGTAATTTATCTTCTAATGACCCCTCCTTTATCAAATCAACCTACATCTGCGTGCTTGAGACCTTCTTGGGACCATTTAAACCTTTTTCTCAGTAGCAGACCATATTTCTTTCTGTGCTTTCATTGTCTCAACCACTCTCAGATCTGCTATACTATGAGTAACCTCATTTATGGGTTGTCCTAAATGAGGGGCAAGATTACTCACTAGGAACTCATAGAAGAATGGGAGAGCTATTTGAAGCTCCAGACTTCTCATTCCCATGATGAACAACTCTTCATCTGGACCCTGATGCCCATGTTACAAATGACGTTCTTCATGCCCAACTCCCATAACGCCTGTTGCAACTCAGCATGTATCTGCAATCTAGTGGAGAAGGATAACACTGATTACACCATATGGTGCAGAGTGCCAGTGTCAGCCAATCCGAAAGTGCATTACTTCCTAGGGAAAGATGAACATTTTGTAACTTCTGCTGGACAGAGGGGTTAGTTGTCAGGGAAGCCAGTTTCTCAATCTGACCCAGATAGAACAATGCCATCTATTTCTGAATCCCAAAGACACAAAAGCCATGATGCAGAAACTCTGAACGCTTCTGCTGAAACTGGGAACTCAAGTCCACCAGCTCAGCCTGGCTACAGGAGCAGAGTATAGAGTGCTCCACAGCCTGGGGAAGAGGCTGCATCTCTGCCTGAGGGACCCACTGTTGTTGCGTTTTTACTTTCTTAACTATAAATGGGTGGAACTTCAATAGGGGAGGTGCTTGTGACTCCAGCAGCAAGTCCAGCACTGGCAGCACTGGCAGTGGCTCTTCCCTCAGCCCCATCCCCAATCCTTCCCTGGCTCCTCCTTCCATGGCACCTCCTCCCCTGACATCTCTTCTACCATTTCCAGAGTTGAGGTCACCACCCCTTCCTTTACTTCTCCCATTGCATCACACAGCCTTCATTTTCCTGCTGCCCCTTCCCATACCACTAGTATGTCTCTTAGCAGCATGATCTCAGTTTTTAACAACTTTCTTTTCTTCCTTATAGCATCCTACAACTCGTGTTCCTTTTCTGCCACTTCCCACTGTAACACATATCTTCAGTAACCCTTTCTAGTGCTGTAAGAAACATCCAACCCACAGTTCCCCACCACTGCATCCACCGCGTGGGCACTCAGTTCTCCTAAGGAATCCTTACTTTTTGGAGGGCCAACTCCACTGCCTCAGGTGTCCTCACACGTCACAAGTTCTGGGAAAAGAACCACTTCTCTAGAAGGCAAGTCACCACAGACCAAATCCCCACTGGGTATCCCTGGGTATTTTCCCACCATCCACGGGGGGGGGGGATCCACAGAGTGTCTCCCAGAATCCATAGGACAGCCTGCTGAAGCATCAAACCCATGAGGACAGCCCTTCAGTTTCACTGAATTCTGCTGACTACACCAATAATATAGCTCCAGTAGGAGGGGTTTCCCACCTGGGGCAAGTTACCTATGAATTCAGTAAGACTGAAGAAAGGTAAGGACAAGAAATTTTGTATTAAAGGGGTTTATTCTCATAGCTTAATCTCTCCTCGCTTGAACCAGGGGCTCTCTTCTCTTCCTTTCCACTATCACAACTCTGAATCATGATTTCCCAGCTCTCTCTCCCACACAGACCCCTCTCACATGGCTCCCAAGACCTTTCTCTCTGGCTGCACTCTCTTCATCCCCCTCCCTCATCAGGAGGAACTCTCTGGGAGGGTCCCTGGTGACTGGTGGGTGCCTAATCAATTACATACCAGGAATGGAGGGGAGGAGAGAATGGGTGTTTACTCTCCACCTGTACCCTGAACCAGCAATCCAGTGACTGAACAGTTGCCTGCTCCCAGTAAAACATCCCATAGATGTGCAAACAGGATACCTATTAAGGCCATTCAGGAATCCTGGTCAGAAAGTTCTATTTTCCCCACACCTTTATTATGGATAAATCTGTGCATGTCTTAAAAGCCTTTCTCCTCCCAGGATTGGAGAAGATATTTCTTACTTTCCCACAAGAGAAACTGTCAGAATATCCAGAAAAAAAGCCCACAAAAGAATGCCCTCCCCAAAATACTGTCAGCAGTCGTTCCTCATTCTCAAGCTACTATGTATTCAACCTCTGGTCATTCAACAAGATTACTATTTAGATGTTCCTATAAGTTTATGGCTAAAGTGGCTTCAGCTTAAGATAAGCCAATTTCAATTGCTGCATGTATCTGATATACTTCCATACCAAAATCTCAAGGCACTGGTTTTCCTTATGACGTTAGTTGCTGATAGTTCAAGGAATGTTAATGCTTTTCAGTTTGTCCAGCATTTTCTTGTTGTAAAGACAGGAGTTACAACTTCCAAAATCTTTAAATATTTGAAACAGGAAGATACATGAAACATTTGAAAAACTCTTTTCCCTCCATGTGATCAAAGCTTGTAGAGCTGACTATTATTATTTTAACCTAGTTTTTCTATAAAAGTACTTCCAGTAAATCAATGTCCAGCATCCATAACATTACTCATCTTTCTGTGTGTGTAGTTGGTGGGGATTTCAAGGACATCTTAATTATTAAACTATACAAAAGTCCTAAACTCATGATTATCAATTCCAAAATACAAAATTTCTGAGACCAAGTTTGGTTTCTGTTTGTTTTTAATAACTGTTGAATAAAAATAAATTTGACAACAAAATCTGGTGTGAGTTGGCATGATTTTTTTATTGTGAATAGTCATATGTTGGCTAGATAAATATTAATGTTTGATTATCAGATCCTGCTGCAAACTGCAGTGGATAAATTAACATACAACATATAGTCTGTAAACTTTCAAAAACTCAAAAATAATTTGCATTCTAAAACTGTCTGCCTCAAAGGATTTGGGATCTGTCTTTTGTGAAAAGTTTAATGTATTATGAGTTATTTCCCTGTGCTTTGAGCATTTCATTTTAAATAGATGAGTTATTTATGCTATTTAATGGGTTTTAGACTTTAGGTTGAGTTAGTTATCTTTGTCGGTGGACTTAAAATGTGAGAAGTTCAGAACTCAATTGAAATAATAATCTAGAATTTTTCCCAACCTAAAGGCAAATGTTTATCAGAATACTGCAACCTGGATGAAACTTCCTTCCCTCCAACATGAGTCCTGATTAGAGCTCTGTGCTACTAGATTGCTCTTGATCTGAAACAGAATCTTATCCAGTTCTCAAGGCATTTTCACATGAAACACAGCAAAACCCCCCTTGATAGCTATAAACATTGAGCCAGCAAAGACGGTTCAGGAGAATAAATCTTCCTCTAACCATTTGCCAACTTAGTTCAAATCAGCTATGCTTATACCACTTGTAATGAAGCTTCACCTAATTAATAGGTTACTATTTGATGCTAGAGTTATTTACATTAACTTTCATGGATAATATTACTATTGCAATGTGATTTTTTTGAGCCATAAACTGATAATGTTTTGCCATAAGAATTAGGCAATGATATCCCAATAAAATTGACACTGCAAATAATCATGCTAACAATCCTTAAAATAAATGTATTACTATGGCAATGTCAAAATGCTGTAAGAAAAAACACACAGTGAATTTTCTGTTTTAGTGTAACAATCAACCTTAAAACATATACTTTTTTCCTTATATTTGGTCTTTATTAAATTCTCATCACATTTATGCAAGGAATTGTTTTGAACATTATTTTATCCAATTCAAAGCATTTCATTTTGCTTAACTTTTTCTTATGGTGCAAATGATGGGAAACAAGAATAAGACTGTCTTGTTAACTCATTTTAATTTTTTTAAATTTCATTTACAGACAACAAACATTTACCAAGAATTCAACAACTGTAATAGCTACTCATGGGATGCTTTACTATATGTTAGGTGTAGTGCTAAACACTTTGCATATACTATGTTATTTAATTCTCATGATATTTCCTTGAGAAAGATATTATCTCCATTTTACAGTTGTCTAATATCTGATATGACACAGATGTTGAAATCCTGTAGTTTTTATTCCTGATTTTGAGCTGTCAAAACACTGTCTATCCTCAGAGGCTTTATACCTCTTTGGGGGAAATAAGAAAAATAACTCACCAGGCAGCTAGATAACATCTAATATAAAATCTCTCTTAAATCATAGAGATAGAATACAGAAGCCAGGCTTATTAGGCAAGTTAAGAAGGGGATACATTATTCTCTAGCATGATGTTAATTAATTTTTTCATTAATTCCATATTATTATGAGGTTATGAGGAGCATTTACTATATACAGAATGAATTAATTAATCTTGGGTTGTCTCTACACAACTAATTGTGAAATAGAATTAATATCTGTAAAAATAGACCTGATGACATTGTGTCATGGTGGAATATTTGGGGATAAATAATTTAAGGTTTTACTTGTCACTATTTAGATGTTTGATTTTCTTTTTTCTGAGTCTCAATTTTCCCATAGGTGAAATGGAAGTTTCAACCAGATGAATGTTAGTCTTCTCCAGCTAAGACATTTATAAGACAATAAAAGGAAATTAATTTCCACAGACAATTGAAAATTTATTTGTCTAAAACTGAATTTTTTTCCTTATTCCTCCTGAAATTGTCCTACTGTTATATTCTATATCCCAAGGAAACTGATAAGTTATCTCAAACTCCTCTCACCTTCTACATCTAATTAATCATTGTGTGCTATTGGTTGTACATTCATAAAATCTTCTGCATCCATCCTTAAAATGACTGCCCTATTTCAAGCCCTCTTTATCGCTCATCTGGTCTATTACATTAGCTTCTTAATATTCCTTCTATATGCACTTTTGGCACTTACCAATCTGCTCACACTGCCACAAAGGTGATCTTTCTAAAACAGAAATCTGACCATATAAACTCTTTAATTAAAATTCTTCAGGGAGGCGGAGCCAAGATGGCGGAGTGAGTAGAGCAGCGGAAATCTCCTCCCAAAACCACATATATCTATGAAAATATAACAAAGACAACTCTTCCTAAAATAGAGGTCAGAGGACACAGGACACCATCCAGACCACATCCACACCTGCAAGAACCCACTGCCTTGCTAAGGGGGAAAGATACAAGCCCCGGCCCAGCGGGACCCAAGCGCCACTCCCCACAGCTCCCAGCGGGAGGAGAGGAGTCAGAGCAGGGTGGGAGAGGAAGCATAGGACTGCTAAACACCCAGACCCAGCCATCAGGACCAGAGCGCAGACACAGTGCATGCAGGGGACGCTGGATACGAGGGAAACAGGGCAGCAGGAATGGTGAGTGGCTGCCTGATGCCGACGCCGGAGAACAAAGAAATGGGAGCGGCCATTATTTTTTTCTCTCTTTTTCTTTTGCGAGTGCTTTTTGGAAGTCTTAAAGGGACAGGGACCCCAATACTAGGGAAACAGAGCAGCAAGACTGGTGAGCAGGTGCCTGAGGCCGGTGCTTAAGGACAAAGAAAATTGTGTGGTTTTTTTTTTTTAATTATTTATTTAATTTCCTTTTGTTGTTGTTGTTGTTGTTGTTTTGGTTTGGTGAGTGCTTTTTGGAAGTCTTAAAAGTGCAGGGCAGGACATTTAGTCCAGAGGCAGGGAATCTGGGGATCTCTGGGCACTCTAACCCCCTGGGCAGCAGGGAGCATGGAGGCCCCTTACAAAGATAAATAGCCTCCCAGCCGCTTCCCCTCCAACGGGGCTCCAATATTTTGGAGCAGCTGCCCAAGCCAGGCCATACCCACAGCAACAGCGGAGATAAACTCCATAGCAGCTGGGCAGGAAGCAGAAGCCCTGTCTGCATGCAGCTGCACAGCACAAGCCACTAGAGGTCGCTGTTCTCCCAGGAGAGGAAGGCCACAAACCAACAAGAAGGAAAGCTCTTCCAGCCGTCATTCGTACCAGCTCCACAAACTATCTCTATCACCATGAAAAGGCAAAACTACAGGCAAAGATCACAGAGTCAACACCTGAGAAGGAGACAGACCTAACCAGACTTCCTGAAAAAGAATTCAAAATAAAAATCATGAACATGCTAATGGAGATGCAGAGAAAAAAGCAAGAGCAATGGGATGAAGTCCGGAGGGAGATCACAGATCCCAGGAAAGAGAGTAGAGAAGTGAAAAAAACCTGTAAGCATTTTTAAGCAGAATGGACAAGATGCAAGAAGCCATTGAAGGAATAGAAACCAGAGAACAGGAACACACAGAAGCTGACATAGAGAGAGATAAAATGATCTCCAGGAATGAAACAATACTAAGAGAACTGTGTGACGAATCCAAGAGGAACAATATCTGTATTATAGGGGTACCAGAAGAAGAAGAGAGAGGAAAAGTGATAGAAAGTGTCTATGAAGAAATAATTGCTGAAAACTTTCCCAAACTGGGGGAGGAAATAATCGAAAAGACCATGGAAATACACAGAACCCCCAACAGAAAAGATCCAAGGAGGACAACACCAAGACACATAATAATTAAAATGGCAAGGATCAAGGACAAGGGAAGGGTTTTAAAGAAAGCTAGAGAGAAGAAGGTCACCTGTAAAGGAAAACCAATCAGGCTATCATCAGACTTCTCGACAGAAACCCTACAGGCCAGAAGAAAATGGCATCATATATTTAATACAATGAAACTGAAGGGCCTTGAACCAAGGATACTGTATCCAGCACGACTATCATTTAAATATGATGGTGGGATTAAACAATTCCCAGACAAACAAAATCTGAGGGAATTTGCTTCCCACAAACCACCTCTACAGGGCATCTTACAGGGACTGCTCTAGATGGGAGCACTCCTAGAAAGAGCACAGAACAAAACACCCAACATATGAAGAAAGGAGGAGGAGGACTAAGAAATGACAGAAGAAAAGAATCTCCAGACAGTGTATATAACAGCTCAATAAGTGAGCTAATTTAGGCAGTAAGATACTAAAGAGGCTAACCTTGAACCTTTGGTAACCATGAATTTAATGCCTGCAATGGCAATAAGTACATATCTCTTATAGTCACGCTAAATTTAAATGGACTTAATGCACCAATCAAAAGACACAGAGTAATAGAATGGATAAAAAAGCAAGACCCATCTATATGCTGCTTACAAGAAACACACCTCAAACCCAAAGACATGCACAGTTTAAAAGTCAAGGGATGGAAAAACATATTTCAGGCAAACAACACCGAGAAGAAAGCAGGGGTTGCAGTACTAATATCAGACAAAATAGACTTCAAAACAAAGAAAGTAAGAGATAAAGAAGGACACTACATAAAGATAAAGGGCTCAGTCCAACAAGAGGATATAACCATTCTAAATGTATATGCACCCAAAACAGGAGCACCATCATATGTGAAACAAATACTAACAGAACTAAAGGAGGAAATAGACTGCAATGCATTCATTTTAGGAGACTTCAACACACCACTCACCCCAAAGGATAGATCCAGCAGGCAGAAAATAAGTAAGGACACAGAGGCACTGAAAAACACAGTAGAACAGATGGACCTAATAGACATCTATAGAACTCTACATCCAAAAGCAACATGATATACATTCTTCTCAAGTGCACATGGAACATTCTCCAGAATAGACCACATACTACACCACAAAAAGAGCCTCAGTAAAGTCCAAAATATTGAAATTCTAGCAACTAATTTTTCAGACCACAAAGGTATAAAACTAGAAATAAATTCTACAAAGAAAACAAAAAGGCTCACAAACACATGGAGGCTTAACAACATGCTTCTAAATAATCAATGGATCAACGAACGAATCAAAATAGAGATCAAGGAATATATAGAAACAAATGACAACAACACAAAGCCCCAACTTCTATGGGATGCAGCGAAAGCAGTCTTAAGAGGAAAGTATATAGCAACCCAGGCATACTTGAAGAAGGAAGAACAATCCCAAGTGAATAGTCTAACAACACAATTATCGAAACTGGAAAAGAAGAACAAATGAGGCCTAAAGTCAGCAGAAGAAGGGACATAATAAAGATCAGAGAAGAAATAAACAAAATTGAGAAGAATAAAACAATAGCAAAAATCAATGAAACCAAGAGCTGGTTCTTTGAGAAAATAAACAAAATAGATAAGCCTCTAGCCAAACTTATTAAGAGAAAAAGAGAATCAACACAAATCAACAGAATCAGAAATGAGAACGGAAAAATCATGACAGACTCCACAGAAATACAAAGAATTATTAAAGACTACTATGAAAACCTATATGACAACAAACTGGAAAACCTAGAAAAATGGACAACTTCCTAGAAAAATACGACCTTCCAATACTGACCAATAAAGAAACACAAAAGTTTAAAAAATCAATTACAAGCAAAGAAATTGAAACGGTAACCAAAAAAACTACCAAAGAATAAAACCCCCAGGCCAGACGGATTTACCTCAGAATGTTATCAGACACACAGAGAAAATGTAATATCCATTCTCCTTAAAGCTTTCCAGAAAATAGAAAGGAGGGAATAATCCCAAACACAATCTATGAAGCCAACATCACCCTAATACCAAAACCAGTCAAAGACCACACCAAAAAAGAAAATTACAGACAAATATCCCTGATGAATGTAGACGCAAAACTACTCAATAAAATATTAGCAAACTGAATTCAACAGTATATCAAAAGGATCATACACCATGACCAAGTGGGATTAATCCCAGGGATGCAAGGATGGTACAACATTCGAAAATCCATCAACATCAACCACCTTATCAACAAAAAGAAAGACAAAAACCATATGATCATCTCCATAGATGCTGAAAAAGCATTTGACAAAATTCAACATCCATTCATGATAAAAACTCTCAGCAAAATGGGAATAGAGGGCAAGTACCTCAACATAATAAAGGCCATATATCATAAACCCACAGCCAAGATTATACTGAACACCGAGAAGCTGAAAGCTTTTCCTCTGAGATCGAGAACTAGACAGGGGTGTCCACTCTCCCTACTGCTATTTAACATAGTACTGGAGGTCCTACCCATGGCAATCAGACAAAACAAAGAAATACAATTAATCCAGATTGGTAAAGAAGAAGTTAAACTGTCACTATTTGCAGATGATATGATGTTGTACATAAAAAACCCTAAAGACTCCACTCCAAAACTACTAGAACTGATATCGGAATACAGCAAAGTTGCAGGATACAAAATTAACACACAGAAATCTGTGGCTTTCCTATACACTAACAATGAACCAATAGAAAGAGAAATCAGGAAAACAATTCCATTCACCATTGCATCAAAAAGAATAAAATACCTAGGAATAAACCTAACCAAAGAAGTGAAAGACCTATACCCTGAAAACTACAAGTCACTCTTAAGATAAATTAAAGGGGACACTAACAATTGGAAACTCATCCCATGCTCATGGCTAGGAAGAATTAATATTGTCAAAATGGCCATCCTGCCCAAAGCAACATACAGTTTTGATGCAATCCCTATCAAATTACCAGCAACATTCTTCAATGAACTGGAACAAATAATTCAAAAATTCTTATGGAAACACCAAAGACCCCGAATAACCAAAGCAATCCTGAGAAAGAAGAATAAAGTAGGGGGGATCTCACTCCCCAACTTCAAGCTCTACTATAAAGCCATAGTAATCAAGACAATTTGGTACTGGCACAAGAACAGAGCCACAGACCAATGGAACAGACTAGAGACACCAGACAGTAACCCAAACATATATGGTCAATTAATATTTGATAAAGGAGCCATGGACATACAATGGCGAAATGACAGTCACTTCAAAAGATGGTGCTGGCAAAACTGGACAGCTGCATGTAGGAGAATTAAACTGGACCACTGTCTAACCCCATACACAAAAGTAAATTCAAAATGGATCAAAGACCTGAATGTAAGTCATGAAAACATAAAACTCTTAGAAAAAAATATGGGCAAAAACCTTTTAGACATAAACATGAGTGACCTCTTCTTGAACATATCTCCCTGGGCAAGGAAAAAACAGCAAAAACTAACAAGTGGGATTATATTAAGCTGAAAAGCTTCTGTACAGCAAAATACACCATCAATAGAACAAAAAGGAACCCTACAGTATGGGATAATATATTTGAAAATGACAGATCCGATACAGGATTGACGTCCAAAATATATAAACAGCTCATGCACATCAAGAAACAAAAAACAAACAATCCACTTAAAAAATGGGCAGAGGAACTGAACAGACAGTTCTCCATAAAAGAAATACACATGGCCAACAGACACATGAAAAGATATTCCACATCGCTAATTATCAGAGAAATGCAAATTAAAACTACAATGAGATATCACCTCACACCACTAAGGATGGCTACCATCCAAAAGACAAACAACAACAAATGTTGGCGAGGCTGTGGAGAAAGGGGAACCCTCCTACACTGCTGGTGGGAATGTAAACTAGTTCAACCCTTGTGGAAAGCAGTATGGAGGTTCATCAGAATGCTCAAAACAGACTTACCATTTGACCCAGGAATTCCACTCCTAGGAATTTACCCTAAGAATGCAGCAATCAAGTTTGAGAAAGACAGATGCACCCCTATGTTTATCGCAGCACTATTTACAATAGCCAAGAATTGGAAGCAACCTAAATATCCATTGGTAGATGAATGGATAAAGAAGATGTGGTTCATTACACAATGGAATACTAGTCAGCAATAAAAGAAAACAAATCCTATCATTTGCAGCAACATGGACAGAGCTAGAGGGTATTATTCTCAGTGAAATAAGCCAAGCAGAGAAAGAGAAATACCAAATGATTTCACTCATCTGTGGAGTATAAGAACAAAGGAAAAACTGAAAGAAGAAAACAGCAGCAGAATCACAGAACCCAAGAATGGACTAACAGATACCAAATTGAAAGGGACTAGGGAGGATGGTTGGGTAGGGAGGTATAAGGGGGGGAAGATGAAGGGGGGTATTAAGATTAGCATGCAGAAAGGGGGGGGTGGGAGAATGGGGAGGGCTGTACAACATAGAGAAGACAAGCAGTGATCCTAAAACATTTTGCTATGCTGATTTACAGTGACTGTAAAGGGGTTTATATTGGGGATTTTGTATAGGGGAGAGCCTAGTAAACATAATAGCCTTCATGTAATTGTAGATTAATGATAACAAAAAAAGAAAGGGGGATTCCTCCCTGATAGGATAAAACTAACTGCAAATCAACGATTAATGCATGCTTTAAATATCCTTAATTTTGATCATTTAAAGGGTGTCAGATGATCAGCTATGGAAGTGCATTTTTCTGATAATATTCCCCTCTCTTAAAAAAGAAAAAAAGCAGTTCCTGTGTGGTGACCTCCAATTAGTTCTTCACAATGGTATAAAGGCATATCAAAGTGTGGGCAAAGCGTCTATTTATGTTTATACAGAGGATCAAAGCCCAATTTGGCTACCCAGAAAACGAAATAAGATACGATATGAGAAGAATTTCCAACATCAACATACTCTGGAAGAGTCATTCCAGAAGATGATCATCAAAAAATGTCAACAAAGATCCTGGCGCTGTTGCAGTTGTAGCTGCATTCATCCCACTGGTTCCTGGAACTGCCATTGGAATGAAGGGGGAGATATCTAAAGCTGGCCTGTGCATACAGTAAAATAACAAATTTGACTGGATCTATACTGTTGGGTCTCAACCAAGAATTAGGAGAAGTGCAAGTTGCAGTGCTTCAAAATCTTGAGACTACAGACTACCTACTGTTAAAAGAACATATGGGATGTGAACAGTTCCCAGGAATGTGTTGTTTTAATTTGTCTGATTTTTCTCAAACTATTCAAATTCAGTTAGACAATATCCATCATATCATAGATAAGTTTCCACAAATGCTTAGGGTGCCTAACTGGTTTTCTTGGTTTCACTGGAGATGGATGGTAATTGTAGGTCTGCTTTGGTTATGTAACTGTATTCCTATTATGTTAATTTGTGTGCACAATTTAATTAGTAGTTTAAAGCCTATACATGCTTAAGTTACTCTATAAGAAGATATGTCAAAGAAATAACCAATCTTCCCATGTTTTCTTCTGTCTGTTACTTCTATAGCTTTTCTTCTTCCTTCCTAATTACAACCCTTAAATAGAATTCGTGCCTCATATCGAATTTACCGAGTAACATAATTCTTCCAAGTGGTAAAGATACCTCAAGACAAATGCTGAGCATAGAAGCTACAGGGTGTAAATATGCAAAGAAATAAAAAGCTAACCATTTCTAACAATAAGGCTTCTCTCTCACTTACCAACTTTACATTTCCCTGTATGGCCCCGGAAGATGACTGGTTAACCAGAGACGGGTAAGATTCCTCAAGGGAGGAACAGCCTAAGACAGACACAGTCGCAGGGGGGCCATCAGGTGAGAAATTGGGGATCCACAGAGGTGAGGCTTAGAACCTCACCCCCCCGTTTTGAGAGAAATTTTCTGCATCCGTGGATGTTTTGTTGCCCTTGTCTAGTTTGGATTAGTACTTAGCCTATAGGCACACACCTGATCATCTACATTTGCTTTCTTACAGCACTAAACTATGTTTTCTTCCTTTATCTTGCATCTACCTACCACTTCAGCATTTTATTAATAATAATAATAATAATAATAATAATAATAATAATAATGGAGAAATGTGGGATTCACATATAAATCAAGTATAAAAATCAAACAAATATTCATATCTGACCTGATTGTTTGTATTTCATAATGCGTGATCAAAACTGAAAGTGTCTGTGATGACTGCCCTTGTACTGTTCACGATTTAAGAACTTATTCACTATGTAAGAATTTGTTCACCATGTAAGAACTTGTTCATTGTGCTTCAGAAGATCGGAGACTGATGAGAATTAGGCTTGGGGTGGATTAATGATTGTGCATTGAGTCCCCTGTACAGAATTTTAATGTGGTTAACTGTTAACAACCATTTGATCAATAAATATGAGAGATGCACTCTCTAAAAAAATAAAAATAAAAAAAAAAATAAAACATCAATATCTGAGAAGTCAAGCAGAGAGTTTAAAAAAAAATTCTTCAATAGCTCCTTATAACCTACGGAAAAAAAATTAAGATTCTTAGGACAAAATGCAAGGCTCTCCGTGACCTACTCTTCATACCTTCCAAGGACTAGTTCCTAACAAGAGGAACCCCAGGAAAACAACCCCAAGTTTGACTAAAGTGGAAACCCCAAAACAATAACTGAAGTGGAAAAAAAAGAGATGTTAAAAGCATCAAGAAAGGGGTAGACCGTTACCTATAACAGAAACTCCATAAGTCTATCAACAGATTTCTCAGCAGAAAAGTTATAGGCCAGAAGGAAATGTCATGAAATATTTTAATTAAAAGAAAGAAACCCCAAAAAAGAATACTCTACACAGCAAGGTTATCATTCAGAATTGCAGGAGATATTAAAAGTTTCCCAGTTAAATCTAAGTTAAATGAATTCACCACCACTAAACTGGTCTTTCTGAATATGTTTAAGGGAGTTTTGTAGATGGAAATGTTTTTAATTCTGAATATTTCTCATCAATGACAATATACCTGCAGTAAAAGTAGGAGTCAAATTTCCTGCCAAGCAAATATGAAGTTAAAAAACAAAAGTTATAAAATAAACTATACACAAAATTAAACTAGGCATACACAAAAGTTGTACATTATGATATCTCATACATAAAGTGTGTAGGAAGAAAAAGAATAAAAAAGTTGTACACTTAAATTGTGTTCAAATTAAAGAGACTATAAACTTAATATAGACTGTAATATATTTAGGAAACAATGTACAAACATTACAATAATCATAAAAATTGTACTAGATTAAAAAAATTAGAAAAAAATCAAATCATATCTTTGAGAAAACCATAAAATAATGAGAAAAGTATAAAAAAGGAAGAAAGGGACAGAGCAGAGCTACAAAACCTATCAGAAAACAATAAAGTTGCTTTAAGTACATAATACCTGTATTACCTTAAATGTAAATAGACTAAAAGGCATAGGGTGTCAGAATGGATAAAGAAACAAGCCATAGCTATATGCTACCTACAAGAAACTCTTTTTATACCTAAATACACATATAGACTGAAAGAGAAAGCATAGAAAAGATATTTCATGCAAATAAAGGGAGAAAAGAGCAGAAGAATTAGTACTTATGCCAGACAAAAGAGACCTCAAAACAAAGAAAGTAACAAGAGACAATGAAGGACATTCTGTGATGGGAAAGAGATTAGTCCAACAACAGGATATAACAGTTATAAATATCTATGCACCCGAGATAGCAGCAACTGTATACACAAAACAGTTACTAACAAAACTAAAGGGGAAAATACACAGCAACACAATTATATTAAAAGACTTTTACACCCCATTTAAATAAATGAACAGATAATGCAGACAGGAAATTAAAAGGAAACAGAAGCATTGAATGACACATTAGGGCAGATGGACAGATACATATAGAATGTTCCACCAAAAAGCAACCAGATACATATTTTTCTCAAGTACACATGGAATGTTCTCCAGAATACATCCTATATTAAGACACAAAGAAAGCTTCAATAAGTTCAAAAATACTGAATTTGTATCATTCTGATCACAGTGGTATGAAACTAGAAATCAATTCCATGAAGAAAACAAAAATCCCCCAAACATATGGAGACTAAATAACATGCTTCTAAATAAAAATGGATCAGTGAACAAATCAAGGGGAAATCAAGTAATACATGGAGAAAAATGAAAAAAAAATGCAACAGTTCAAAATACGTGGGATGTCACAAAAGCAGTTCCAATAGGGAAATACACAGCAATATAGGTATACATCAACAAAGAAGAACAATCCCAAATAAACAGTCTAAACTCACAAATAAACTAGTAAAAGAACAACATATGAAACAAAAAGTTAATAGGAGATACATAATAAAGATCAGAGCACAAGTAAGTAAAATAAGAAATAATGAAAAAACAGAAAAATAATTAATGACACAAACAGTTGGTCCTTTCAGAAGATAAACAAAATAGATAAACCCCTAGTCAGACTTTTCAAGAGAAACTGAGAGAGGACACAAAATCAGAAATTAAAAGGGGAAATTACAATTGACAAGATAGAAATAAAAAGAATTATCAGAGAATTCCAGGAAAAATTATGGGTCAATAAGTAGAATAACCTAGAAGAAATGGAAAAATTCCTAGGAAAGTACAAGTTTGCAAGACTGACCCAGGACGAAACAGAAAATCAGAACAGACCAATTACCAGTAATAAAATTGAATTGGTAATTAAAAAACTCCAAACAAATCTCTGTGACCAGCTTGTTTCATAGGTGAATTGTACCAAATATTTAAAGATAACTAATCCCCATCCTTCTTAAAGTATTCCAAAAAAAATAGAAGAGGAGGAATAACTTCCAAATTCATTCTTTAAGGCCAACATCACTCTACTACCAAAATCAAGCAGACACAAAAGAAAGAAAATTAGTGACCAATATCTCTGATGAACATAGATGCAAAAATCCTCAACAAAACATTAGCAAACCAAATTAAAAAATACATGAAAAGGATCATCCATCATTACTAAGTGGGACTTATTACAGGCACACAAGGATACTACAGTGCTCATAAATCAGTCAGTGTTATGCAACACATTAACAAAAGGAAGGATACAAACTGTATATTTATCTCAATATATGGTTAAAAGCACTTGACAAAATTCAACAACCATTAATGATAAAATCTTCCCACAAAATGGGTATAGAGGGAACATACTTTCACACAATGAAGGCCAAATACAACAAACCCACAGCTAACATCATACTCAATGGTGAAAAGATTACACCACAGCAATCATACAAAATTAAAAGATAAAAAGCATCCAGATTGGTAAGGAAGAAGTAAAAACAGTCACTATTTGCAGATGGCATGATTCTGTATATAGAAAACCCTAAAAAATTCCACAAAAAGCATAGGAATTAGTAATGATTCAGAAATGATGCAGGATTCAAAATCAATATACAGAAACCGGTTGTATTCCTATACACTAACAACAAACTAGCTAGAAGTGAAATCATGAGAACAATTCCATTTAAAATTGCATCAAAAAGAATAAAATACCTAGGAAAACACTTAACCAAGGAGGTGAAAGACCTGGACTCTGAAAACTATGACACTGATGAATGAAATTGAAGACAGAAGTAAATTTTAATCTATCCCATGCTCATTGATAGGAACAATTAACATTGTCTTAATCACTATCCTGCCCAAAACAATATACAGACTCAATACAATCCCTATCAAAATGCCAATGACATTTTTCAGTGAACTGGAGCAAATAATCCTGAAATTCATATGGAACAAAAAGACCATGAATAGCAAATGCAATTTTGAGAAAGAACAAAGCTAGGGGTATTATGCTTCCTGACTTCTAGCTATAATAAAAACCTTTAGTAATCAAAACAGTGTGGTACTGGCAAAAGAACAGACAATGGAAAAGGACAGAGAGCCCAGAAATAAACTCATGCATATATAGTCAATTGATATATGATAAAAGAACCATGAAAATACAATGAGGAAATGACAGTCTTTTCAATAACATGTGTTTGGGAAACTGGACAGCTACATGCAAAAGAATGAAACTGGATTACTGTCTAGCTCCATACACAAAAGTAAAATTAAAATGGATTAAAGACCTAAATGTAAGACATGAAACTATAAACCTCTTAGAAGGAACCATAGGCTAAATTGTCTTGAACCTAAGCATAAGCAATTTTTTTCTGGATACATCTCCCCAGCAAGGGATACAAAATTAAAAATGAACAAGTGCGACTACATCAAACTTAAAAGCTCTGTACCACAAAGAACACCACCACCAACAAAAGAAAAACAGGCAACCTGTAATACAGGCAAATATATTCATAAATGATTTATCCAATAAGGAGGAGTTAACATCCAAAATATATGAAGAATTCGTGTGTCTTAACACCAAAAATAAATAAATAACCCTATTCAAAAATGGAAAGAGGATCTGAACAGACATTTTTCCAAAAGACATATAGATGACCAGCAGGCACAGGTAAAGAGGCTCCACACTGCTAATCATCAGTAAAATGCAAATCAAAACCATAATCACTTCACACCAGTTAGAATGGTCACTATCCAAAAGACAAGAAATAACAAGTTTTGGCAAGGATGTGGAGAAATAGAACCCCTCCTACACTGTTAGTGGGAATGTAATTGGTGCAGGCAATATGGAAAGAAGTATGGAAGTTCCTCAAAAAACTAAAAATAAGAATACTGCATGACCTATTAACTCCACTTACAGGAAATTTCCCAATGAAACAAAATCTCCGGTTCAAAAATTTGTATGCTCCTGTATGTTTATTGCCACATATTTACAACAGCCAAGATATGGAAGCAACTTAAGAGTCCATCAATAGATAAATTGATAAAGAAGAGGTGGTAAATGTATACAATGAGATATCATTAAGCCAAAAAATGAAAGAAATGCTGTCATTTGCAACAACATGGATGAACCTAGAGTGCATTATGCTAAGTAAGTCAGGCAGAGAAAGACAAATAACATATGATTTCAATTATAGGTGGAATATAAAAACAAAACAAAACAAAATGAGCTAAATAGCAGTTTAGACTCATAGACACTGAGTGACTGGAGGTATTATCATGGAGTATGTTTTGGAGTGTGTGGGTGGAGTGTGTAAAGGGGATAAATATGTACAAAAATCTCAATCATAGAATAAGTTGGTCACAGTTATGGAAGTGCAGGATAGAGAATATAGTCTATGGTTGTGTTACATCTTTCTATGTTGACAGGTATTAACTACACCAGCTGGGGTGAGAATTTAATAATATGTGTAAGTGTTGAATCACTGTTGTATACTTGAAACCAATAAAAGATTGCATATAAATTATACTTAATGAAAAATACTTAAAATTAAAATGTATTAAAAACTTGAACATAAGAGCTGAAACCATACACCCTGTAGAAGAAAACATAGATGTTTAACTCTAGATATCAGTCTTAGATATGATTATTTGGATTTGATACCAAAAGCAAAGTCAAGAAAATGAAAAATAAGCAAGCAGGACCAACTCAAACTAAATGTTTCTGTACAGCAAAGGAAACCACAAACAAAATAAAAAGGGAAACTATAGAATAACAGAAAATATTTTCAAATCATATGTCTGATAGAGTATCAAAAATATGCAAAGAACTCACATAACTCAATAAAAATTCCAATAAAATGTGGACAGAAGAATTGAATAGACGTTTTCTAACAGATATATGAAAATGTGCTCAATATCACTTATATTACATGGACAGAAATCAAAACCACAATGAGACATCACCTCTCAATTGTTATGGTGTGGCAATTATCAAAAGGACAAGAATTATGACATGTTGGCAATGATATGTAGAAAAAGGGACCCTTGTGTACTACAAATGAGAATGATAATCAGTATGGTCACTATGGGAAAAATTATGTGGTGTTCTCAAAAGTAAAAATAGACCTACCATAAGATCCAGCAATTCCACTTTTGTGTATTTATCGAGAAGAAATGAAATCACTACCTGAAAAAGATAATTCACCCCTATGTTCATTGCAGTATTATTTACAGTAGCCTAGACATGGAAACAACGTGCATCCATTGACAAATGAATGGATAAAGAAAATGTAGTTTATATATTTAATGGAATATTATTCATCCATAAAAAGAATGAAATCTTGCTATTTGCGAAAAGATGTATGAACCTTGAAGGCATTTTGGTAAGTGAAATAAGTCAGGAAGAGAAAAACAAGTACTGTATGACCTCACTTATATAAGAAATACAGGAACTTAAAGATAGAGGTGGAATTGATAGCTGCCAGATGTGGGGGGGTAGGTGTCATGTGTGAAAGTGTTCAAAAGGTGAAAACTTAAAATTATAAGATAATTGTGTCTTTGGGATATAATGTACAAGATTATTTAACAATACTATTGCATTTTTGAAAATTATTGTGTAAATATTAGATGTTATCACAAGAAAAAAATATTTGTAGCTATGTTTGGTGGCAGATATTAATTAAATGTATTGTGTTTTAAGTACATATATTGAATTATTCTGTTGTACACCTCAAAATAATACAATGTCACATGCCATTTATATCTTGATTTAAAGATACTAATCTGATTATATTTATATTTATTGCAAGAATTCAGTCATTTTTCTTCTATGGACTAGAACATCAATGTTTTCTTTCTCATATACTATGTGTAATAGGGTGAACTATTAGAATAAGGAAATTAAAAACTGTTTCTCCTTCCTGTGGACTTACTATCTCCTGTTACTCCTCATCCCACATCCCAGGGATGTGATACCAACCTTGGTTCCTAGAAGCTGAATTCCTTTCCTTCCCCTTCCCTGTCCTATCATCATTTTTTCCCTCTGCTTCTATTCCCACCCTCTGCCTTCCAGATGAAGTGAATAGTTTAGGGTTTCTAGATAATTGAGATAAAATAGCCTGGATTTTGTCAGAGGAAGATAGATTTGTAGATAAGGCAGAAGTGGTCAGATCCATAGATAGATAATTACCTTCAGAGAAGAGGGGGATGGTAGAGCCTCAGAGTGTACTTGAGTCCTAGCACCATGCCCAAGTTGTATGCAGTGGTCTCATAAGGGATGGCTAGGTAATGGCTGTGGCACTGCATGCCAAGAGGTATAAAAAATTACAAATCTTTTAAGCCACTCACAACGTCAATCTTAGGCAAAATAGGGAAATTTCCGTGCCTTCCTCCAAATTTCTTTCTCTTAACTTTTATTATCACCTGTCAAAATGAATATTACTCTTTCACAATTTACCTTTTCAAAACCTAATCTTGTGCAAGATATGATTAAAACAATCCATACTAAAATATAAATTATTGACAGTGCTGTACTATATTACTTTTGTCAGTTGTAACTGAATTTTAAAAAAGAGAATAAAAGGACACATTTCTAATGCTATATATCATAAACAAGAAGATATTTTCCATACTTTCCCAGTGTTAATCAAATCATATTTGTGCTTTCTAAAGACAGCCCAATCTCCACCAGAATTAGCCTTCTGTATATTACTGCAGTATCTTTACCCTGAAATGGTATATATACCACTCACTAAATCAATTCCATGAGATAAAGTCTCAGTAAGCATGGTGATTATATACATTATCCTGATTACAACCATGTTGCCTTTCTAAACTGCCCACTTTTTTCTATCATCCACTATTTTTAAAATAATATTTGAAAATGTCTTCACAGAAACTCTCAGCTCCTTTAGTACCTGTGCTTCGATATCCTTTATTTGGTTCAGGACATAGTTATTCATACAGTAGGGAATTCATAAGTGCTTACTCAATGAGGAAGAAAAAAAAACAACAAAAGTTATCAACAATTTAACAAATCCAAATTATGTTTTAGATGAAATCAGAGCTTCTAACTATTCTATAACTAGCATGTTCAGTTGTTCTCCTTAATTTATTGGGTCAGTTCCTAAATCAATTACTACTCTCTTGTGAAGCAGTTTCCACTACCAAATGCTATTGTCAGAATGTCAGAAATCCATTCATTTTTGATGGTTGGGAATTTCACTGCTGAGATAAAAGGGACTCTCTGAGGCATAGATCAGTGCCTAAACAACATAGAATGCAATCTTCTGCTCCTGTTCTCCCTACCTTCATTCAGCAAACAGACATCTGCCCCATTTGGTGATTAGGTTGTTCTCTTGGTGAAAGAATATACTTGAAGAGACAGTCTCTCATTTTCATCTGTAAGAAATCATCTTTTCTTTCAACGATGTCATCATAAGTATCTGAATTGCATAATAAAAAATCTAAAACAGTGATGTTTTCTATTTTTATTTTATCACCTTGGTAATAATCTTTTGGTGCCATTTTCTACAATCAAGTTATTTAAACAGCAGTATAATTATACCAAGATATAAAACTAATTTCTTTCCCTTTGTTCAGTATGGTGTCATTTTTGACACAAAATACATTATTATAGTTTTCATAAAGGCTAATACATCTAGGGGCATTCAATATTTAGTTATTGAGGCAAATGAAATCCTCTGTAATCAGACATGCTTGGGAATGAGAAGTTCTGTTTAACCAAATATCCTTGCTAATATAGATTCACTATATATAACAATGATTCAGTATTTCAGAAGGCTCTTAAAATGTTACCATTATGAACATCAATTCCAGTTGTATTGTGGATGTGCAGAGTATTTGTTAATAGAGTCTCATGATTGCTAATAGAGAATTTACTTATTTTGGAAAAAATGAGCTATTAATGCTTATTAATCTTTATTTTTTATAGTTGTAGAAAGGGCCTGGCTACCAATATTTATATAATTCCAGACATTTATTTCATTTTTTTTGAGTTTGTGTTGATCTATACTGAATTAATTTTAAATTTTTTCATTGAAGTTAGATGAAACACAATATTATATTGGTTTCAAGTATACAACACAGTGATTCAACAGTTACACCCATGATGAAATTCTTCCCCCAACTAGTGCAGTTACTGTCTGTCAATATAGAAAGATATTATAAAACCACTGACTATATTATTTCTGTGCATCCCTGTGGCCAACTTATATTATGATTCAGATTTTTCACCTTATTCCCCTCATCTACTCCACTCACATACAATTTTCCTTGTTCTCCCCCATGGTAACCACCAGTCACATCTCAGTGTCTTTGAGTCTATTGATATTTTGTTCATTCTGTTTTGCTTTGTTTTTAGATTCCATGTGTAAGTGAAGTTATATGGTATTTGTTTTTTCCAACCTGGCTTATTTCACTTACCATAGTACTCACTAGGTCCATCCATGTTGTCATACATGGCAGGATTTCTTTCTTTTTATGGCTGAATAATATTCAATTATGTCTGTATACCACATCATCTTTATCAATTCACCTATTTATGGATACTTTGGTTGCTTCCATATCTTGCTTATTGTAAATAATGTGGCAGTAAACATAGGGATGCATATATCCTTTCAAATCATGGATTTTGTTTCCTTTGGGTGAGCATATTTCTTTTTCATATTGTTCTTTTGTTATATGAACAAGGAAAATTGTAACAGAATATGCTAAAGATAAGGCAAGTGGTTTATCTGAAAATAAAAAGGAAATAATTTTTTATATTCACCCTCCTTGGTTCAAACACATTATTTGTAAATATTTAAATTCACACAAAATTTGTTGAACTCATACTATCAGAAAATGAACAAGGCCACTACATCTGAAACTTGACAAACATTAAATTCAGCAAATATTTATTTTGTGATAGACCTCAATTTATGGGGATATAGAAATGAATGATGTAACATCCTATGTTCAACTTTTAGACATGAAATTTTACCATGCTACTACCAAATTCACTCTGAAACTTTTCTGTTTCCTATGGAACAGGTGGTTCTCTGTGTCTTCTGAGATAAAGAATATTCTGGCACACACTTTGGCAGTAATATGTATATTTCTCTTTCTTAAGGTATATAGTAGAGGAAAATAGGGCAGGCATTAACAGCTTATATGGAGATCTGATGCATTGTATTTACATTCAAATGTAAAATATTCAGATGTAACTCTCATTCTAAAAAAGGCATAATTCTAGAATTCAAAGAGAAGTTTTCAGTTAGTATTCTACTAGAAGAGAGGAAAAATTTCTGGAAGGAAAGTTTAAATGAAGTCCACAGAATGGGAGAAAATGCTTGAAAACATTTGAAAAGGATCTGATTTTCAGAATACATAATCAACTCACAATACAAAAACAAAAAGACAAAGAGAAATGAGAAAAGGATAAAGAATTGAGTATAATTGCTTCCAAAATATATACAATAACCAAAATTCACATGAAAAGATGATCAATATCACTAATCATCAAGAAACATAAATAAAAATCCCAATGAGATACCACACACTAGGATTTTAATAAAAAATAGACAATAATATGTTGAAAAGGATGTGGAGAAATTGGAACCCTTGTGCATTTCTAGTGAAAATATGAAATTATATAACCACTTTGGAAAACTGGAAGTTCCTCAAATGGTTAAAGAGTTAGGATATAACTGTGCAATTGCACTTCTAAGAGTATATCCAAGAGAATTGAAAACATGTTCATACAAAAATTCATACAAAAGTGTTCAAAGCAGTGTTATTCATAACAGCCTCAAAGTAGAGATGATACAAAAGTCCATTATTTGAACAATGGATAAACAAATGTGCTATATCCATACAAAGGAATATTGTAGAGTTATGAAAGGGAAAGAAATACTGGTACATGTTACTACATAGATCTCATAAACACTAGGAAATGAGAAAAGCTAGTCACAAAAGAAAGCATTTTGTATAATGCCATTTATCTGGAAATGTCTAGAATAGCAAATCCATGGAAATAGAAAATAAATTAGTGGTAAGCAAGGTTTGGATGGAGGGAGAAATGGGCATGGGATTATTTTTGGGGTGACAAAATATTCAGGTTTTAGAAAGAGATGATGGATGCACAACCTTGTTAAAACACTAAAAATTACTGTTATACACTTATAAAGGTGACATTTGTGTGCATGTATATATATATATATACATATATTAATTAGAAATGTTTCTAACCACAGCCTTGAAATAAGAGGAGCTGTGTTGTGATGGTATATGTTACCTCAAAATTGAAATCCAGACATATAAAACACTTAAAAACAATCATTCCACACACAAAGTTTTTCAATACTTTCATTTGGTTATTTATAAAAGTTCCTCTTTCAATGAGGTAGCTTTCAAATATGTTATAAAGTAAAAGATATGATAAACAAGCTTTAAGAGTGAAAAGAATCTCAAGATGCCTGTACTCTCATAGACTTACAAATTATCATTAAAATACTTGTTGTGGAAAAGGCCTGTGAAAATTTCAACATCCAGACATAAAACAAAACATTAGGAAAAGTATGGGCAATACAAGAAATGTAATAAACATGTAAGTCATTAACATATGGTCAATAACAAGAAAACATGCTCATTTGAACAACTATCAGTTATTAAACTTCTAAGAGTTTTAGATTTACAGAAATGTTGTGAGGATAATATAGGGGCCTCATATAACTCAAGCACAGTTACCTTACTAATGTAATACATTAGTTTGGTGTATTTGTCACAACTTTACTTTAGTTACTAATGTAAGATAATAATATATTTGTCACAAGTAATGATCCAATATAATCATATTATTATTATATTTTCTTCTGGTCACCTTAATTTTGACCTAATATCCTTTTTCTCTTCCAGTGTCCTATACAGGATACCACATTACATTTAGTAGTCATGTTTCCTTAGGTTCCTCTCATTTGTGACCTTCTCAGATTTTCCTTGTTTCTCATGACTTTGTTTTGAAGAGAACTGGTTAGACATTTGTAGTATGTATTTTAAGTGGGGTCTATCTGATACTTTTGTCATTATTAAACTGGGGTTGTTTTTTGGGGTAATGTGCCATTTTCATCACATCATATGAAAGATACATGCTATAAACATGATTTTACCACTCTTGATATTAACCTAATGTTAACCTCTTCATTAATGGAGAAGTTGCTATTGGTTTGCCATTTTCATGCTGTACCATTTGGAAGGAAGTCATTATATGAAATTCACATTTAAGAAGTTTGCAGTTATGCTCTACTTCCTTTAGAATAGAATGTCTGTATAATTCATTTGGAGTTTTTTATATGGGAGTTTTGCCTATTGTACTCCATTTATTTATATCAATATGGACTCATCAGTATTTAACCTTTGGGTTATAATACAACACTACTTCATTAATTTCACTGTTCAGGCTGTCACAGCTTTAGTCCTTGGGAGCTCTTTCAGTCAGCACCTGTGTCCAATTGATGTACTCCCACTGTTTTCTTTTTTCTTTTAGCCCTCCCTTACTTTCTGGTACTGTAAGATGCTCCAGCATCATCCTATATTCTCCTTAACCAAGCCCTAAAAATAGCTATTTCTCCAAGAATCCCCAGTTCATTTTATTGAAGAATGGTATTAAAAAATAAACACTGAGCTCTGGATGTGCTCATCATCACTAGTAAGTCATTGTTCTAGTCAAGTTCTAGTCCCTCTAAGTTGACAAGAAACATAATATGTACATCAAGCCAACTGTATGGATATATCTATAAACATTTTTATATGTACCCATCTGTATCTATATTAAACTAAAGATGCTTTCATAGTGATATCCTTGACTTTAGCACCCAGTATCACATTTGTCATCCTAGCTTCCCCCTTTTTATATATTACCACTCTAATAGTAAGTAACCAGCTTCACACCATCTGCTATCCATTTAACTATTTAAAAATGTGAAGGGAAAAATTTCCATATTACATAGAATATGAAATGTTTAGGAAAAATAACGAAATTACACAGAAGCTATATGAAGGAACTACAAAATGTTGAAGACATATAGGAACCATGACTGAATGATGCATGTAAATATTTTCACCCAAATTATCTATAGACTAATTTAAATCACAATAAAATTTCAAATTAGTTTTCTTGGGGAGAGACATAAGTGAATCTAATTTGTATATGAAAGAAAAAATGAGCCAAGAACTTTTTTGGAATGTAATTGTGGAGGAATTGTCCAATAAATAGTTGAAGGTACTATAAAATTATAATATTTAAATTGTGAGTACAAAGCTCAGAAATACTTCTAAGTGTACATAACAATTTAATATATGATATATAGGCTGTACTTCCAATTAGTGTAAAAAGATAGGTTGTTCAGTATGTGTAAGTATAACAAGTAAGCAATCATTTGGACCCCTACATGTTTGTACTCCAATTTCATATCAAAATTTCAAGTTCAATGTTAAATTAAGAGAATTAAGGAAAAAGCCCCTAATAATTGCAACAGATTCAGAAAAGTTATTTGGTGAAATTTAACATCGTTTCATGATTTAAAAAACCTCTCCGTATTAGAAATACAAAAGTAGTCTCTTGACATAAAAGTGATGTATGAAAAACAAATAGCTAATATCATATTCAATGGTGAAAGACAGAAAGTTTTTTCCTTTAACTCCAGAAACTATACAATGATGACCACGTTCCCAATTTCTATTCACAATAGTTTAGAAGTTTTAAACTGTGCACTTAGGTAGAAAAAAGAAATAAGAAATAAAAGACATATAAATTGTGAAGGAGTGAGTAAACTTTTCTTTCTTTTAAATAAATGAGATCATCATATATGCAGGAAACACTAAACATTAAACAAACATTTTAGAATTAATAAACATACAGAAAAGTTGTAGGATTCTAATTCAACATTCAAAAAGTAAGTTGCCATCTGTCACCATATAAAGATATTACAATATTATGAGCTACATTCCCTATGCTATACTTACATCCCTGTGACTAATTTAATAATTTGAAATTTTTATCTCTTTATCACCTTCAAGTACTTTCCCCACACCCCCCCATGGTAACCAAACATCCTTTCTCTGTGTTTCAGGGTCTATTTCTGTTTTGTTTGTTTGTTTTGTTTTCAAATTCCACAGCTAAGTGAAACCATATGTATGCCTCTTTCTCTGACTTATTTCACTTAGCATAATACACTCTAGGTCCACTCATGTTGTTGCAAATGACAAGATAGCTCTCTTTTCTTTAGCTAAATAAATTCCATTATATATATATATATATATATATATATATATATATACACATATATATATGAAGCCAACTTAGTAATGTGGTACATAAAGTATATTCCAATAAAAAATGATAATCTTATTAAAGATTAATAAAAATAATCTAAAAGTGCATGAAATTAATTAGTGATTCAAATAAACCAACTATCCAATATGATTTCATTTTAAAAAGTAAGTTGCATTTCTATATACTAGGACTGAACAATCCAAAAAGTAAATTAAGAAAATTTCTTTTAAAATAGCATCAAATAGAATAAAACATTTAGCAATAAGTTTAGCCAAGATGAAAATTATAAAACATTAATGAAAGAAATTGATGATATTAAGAAATGGAAAGAAATCCTGTGTTTATAGATTGGAAAACAATGTTTATATGATAGTATCATCCAAAACAATCTATAGAAATAGGAAAACTCTTAAAATCCAAATGGAATTTCAATTCATCCCAAATAGCCAAAAGAGTCTTGAAAAAGAACAAACTTTTGAAGGATTCATACCTCCTGATTTCAAAATTTACTTTAAAACCACAGCAATCAAAACAATGTGGTACTGCCATAACCAATGGACTAGAACTAAAAGCCCAGAAATAACCTGGTATATCTATGACATTGACTTTTGCAAGGGTGCCAAAATTATTCAATGGGGGGAAATAATAGACTTCAAAAAATGTTACTGGAACAACTGTGTAGTCACATGTAAAAGAATTATTTTAGACCTTTACCTCATACCATATAAAAGACTTAACTCAAAATTGACCAACGATCTGAACTTGAAAGTAAAAACTTTAAAATTCAGTATACAATGTAGGAGAAATGCATTCATGACATTATATTTGACAATAATATAAGGATATGACCCCAAAAGTACAACCCATGAAAGAAAAATAAACATAAATAGGATATAATCTAATGAAAAATATTTATTGAATCAAAGGACACAATAGAGTAAAAATACAACACAAAGAATGGGAGAAAATATTTGCAAATCACATAAGATATAAGAGATTCATAACAGACTATGTAAAAAATTCCTACAACTGAAAACAACACTGACCACCCAATTCTAAAATAGGCAACGGACTTGAATAGATATTTCTCCAAATAAGATAACACAAATAGCCAATAAACATATAAAGAGATGGTCAGAAAGATGGCAGCATGAGAGGTGAAACAGAGACTTCCTCCTAAAACTGCATACAATTCAAAAATATAGCTGGTGGAACTAATCCTGAGGGAGCAACAGGAAAGAGGACAGCGCCAGACTACTTACACATGGAAAAAAGAGCAGACTTCACAGAACAGGGTAATGAACCAAAGCTGTGTCACGGTGTGACCCAAGCCATACCCCTACCCCAGCTCACTGGTGGGAGGAAGAGAAATGGAGCAGAGAGGGAGTGGAAGGCCTGGGATTGCTGAATGCCTAGCTCTGGAGATTTGCTTTGGGAACACAAACCTACATTTCATGGTGCTTTCATCATACTCTCATGATTACAGGGTTGGAAAGCTGGGACAGGTGGAGTCCCTGGGGAGACTGCGATTCTAGCTGCTCGTGGAAAGCAGGGATCCATATCTGGCTGCTCTGGGACAAAAGCTTATGCCTATGTGCTGGGTCCACTGATTCAGGCAGTGGAGGCAGGCATAGCAGCCCGCAAACAGGAAACAGCACTTTCCTTCCCCAGGGCACCAGCATCACTCTCCTGTAACCCCCGACATTCCTTCAGGGGCAGGTTAGCTCCAGAGAGTAGAGGTTCTGGACACTAGAGGGCGCCATATACAAATATGAAACACCAAAGGAATCTGGTCCAGAGTAAAATTAATATAACTCTGGAGAAAGATTTAAATGACATGGACCTTATTACTCTTCCTGAAAGGGAGATCAAAATAAAAATCATTAACGTGCTAATGGAGGTATGGAAAGATATTCAAGACTCAGGAATGAAATCCGGTCAGAGATCCAGTCATTGAGAGCACATTAGAGGGTATTAAAAACAGGTTGAGTATGGTGGAGGAGACGATAAATGAAATAGAAACTAGAGAAGAGGAATACAAAGAAGCTGAGGCACAGAGAGAGAAAAGGATCTCTGAAAATGAAAGAATATTGAGAGAACAGTGTGACCAATCCAAACGGAACAATATTCGCATTATAGGGATACCAGAAGAAGAAGAAAGAGATAAAGGGATACAAAGTGTCTTTGAGGAGGTAATTGCTGAAAATTTCCCCAGTCTGGGGAAGGACATAGTCTCTCCGGCCATGGAGATCCACAGATCAACCAACACAAGGGACCCAAGGAAGACAACACCAAGACATATAGTAATAAAATTGACAAAGATCAAGAATAACAACAGACTATTAAAAGCATCCAGAGAGAAAAATAAGATCACATACAAAGGAAAGCCCATCAGGCTAACATCAGACTTCTCAGCAGAAACCTTACAGGCCAGAAGGGAGTGGCATGATGTATTTAATGCCATGAAGCAGAAGGGCCTGGAACCAAGATTACTTTATCTGGCAAGATTATCATTTAAATTTAAAGGAGGGATTAAACAATTTCCAGATAAGCAAAAGCTGAGAAAATGTACCTTTCACAAACCATCTCTATGGTCTATTTTGGAGGGACTGCTATATATGGAAGTGTTCCTAAGATGTAATAGCTGTCACCAGAGGTAATAAAACCTCAGTAAAAAAAATAGAACAGTTAATTCCTAAGCAAAAGCAAAATTAAATTAACTATCCCCAAAGTCAATCAAGGGATAGACAAAGAATACAAATATGATACCTAATCTATAAAGAAGGAAAGAGTAAGAAAAAGGAGAAGAAAATGAAAAGAACCTTTAGATTGTGTTTCTAATAGCATATTGAGTCAGTTAAGTTAGACTCTTAGATAGTAAGGAAGTTTACCTTGAACCTTTGGTAACAATGAATCTAAAGCCTGCAATGGCAATAAGTACATACCTATCGACAATCACCCTAAATGTAAATGGATTGAATGTACCAGTCAAAAGGCACAGAGTCACAGAATGGATAAAAAAACAAGACCCCATCTAAATACTGCCTACAAGAGACTCACCTTAAACCCAAAGACATAAGCAGACTAAAAGTGAAGGGATGGAAAAAGATATTTCATGCAACTAACAGAGAGAAAAAAGCAGGAGTTGCAGTACTTGTATTAGACAAAATAGACTTCAAAACAAAGAAAGTAACAAGAGACAAAGAAGGACATTACATAATGATAAAGGGGTCAATCCAACAAGAAGATATAACCATTATAAATATATATGCTCCCAACACAGGAGCACCCACATATGTGAAACAAATACTAACACAATTAAAAGGGGAAATAGAATGCAATGCATTCATTCTAGGACACTTCAACACTCCACTAACTCTGAAGGACATATTAACCAGACAGAACGTAAGTAAGGAGACAGAGGCACTGAACAACACACTAGAAAAGATGGACCTAACAGACATTTACAGAACTCTACACCCAAAAGCAACAGAATGCACATTCTTCTCAAGTGCACATGGAACATTTTAAAGAATATATCATATACTAGGACACAAAAAAAGCTTCAGTAAATTCAAAAAGATTTAAATTGTACAAACCAGTTTCTCAGACCACAAAGTTATGAAACTAGAAATAAATTACACAAAGAATATGAAAAATCCCACAAACACATGGAGGCTTCACTACATGATCCTAAATAGCCAATGGATCAATGACCAAATAAAAATGGAGATCAAGCAATATATGGAGACAAATGACAACAATAATTAAACACCACAAAATCTGGGGGATGCTGCCAAGGATGTGCTAAGAAGAAGGTATATTGCAAAACAGGCCTACCTCAAGAAAGAAGAACAATCGATATAAGCAGTCTAAACTCACAATTAATGAAACTAGAAAAAGAAGAACAAATCAGGCCCAAAGGCAGTAGAAGGAGGGACATAATAAAGATTAGAGCAGAAATAAATAAAATTGAGAAGAATAAAACAACATAAATAATCAATGAAAGCAAGAGCTGGTTCTTTGAGAAAATAAACAAAATAGATAAACCCCCAGCCAGACTTATTAAGAAGAAAAGAGAGTCTACTCACATAAACAGAATCAGAAATGAGAGAGGAAAAATCACTGTGGACACCACAGAAATACAAAGAAATTTTAGAGAATACTATGAAAAATTATATGCTAACAAACTGGACAACCTAGAATAAATGGACAACTTTCTAGAACAAGGAAGAAACAGAAAATCTGAACAGACCAATTACCAGCAATGAAATTGAACTGGTAATCAAAAACCTACCTAAGAACAAAATTCCTGGACCAAATGGCTTCACTGCTGAATTTTATTAAACATTTAGTAAAGACCTAATACATATTCTCCTTAAAGTTTTTCAAAAACTGGAAGAGGAGGGAATACTTCCAAACTCATTCTATGAAGCCAGCATCACTCTAATATGAAAAACAGGCAAAGACAACACAAAAAAAGAAAATTATAGACCAATATCCCTGATGAACATAGATACAAAAATACTCAACAAAATATTAGCAAACTGAATTCAAAAATACATCAAAAAGATCATCCATCATGATCAAGTAGGATTCATCCCAGGGATGCAAGGATGGTACAATATTCGAAAATCTTTCAATATCATCCACCGCATAAACAAAAAGAAGGACAAAAACCACATGATCATCTCCATAGATGCTGAAAAAACGTTTGACAAAATTAAACATCCATTCATAATAAAAACTCTCAAAAAATGGATATAGAGGGCAGGTACCTCAACATAATATAGGCCATATATGATAAACCCACAGCCAACATTATACTTAACAGTGAGAAGCTGAAAACTTTTCCATTAAGATCAGGAACAAGACAAGATGCCCAGTCTCCCCACTTCTATTCAACATAGTACTGGAGGTCCTAGCCACAGCAATCAGATGACACAAAGAAATAAAAGGTATCCATATTGGCAAGGAAGAAGTTAAACTGTCCCTGTTTGCAGAAGACATGATATTGGACATAAAAAACCCTAAAGTATCCACTCCAAAACTACTAGATCTAATATCTGAATTCAGCAATGTTGCAGGATACAAAATTAATACACAGAAATCTGTGGCATTCCTATACACTAACAATGAACTAGCAGAGATAGAAATCAGAAAACAATTCCATTCACAATTGCATCAAAAAGAATAAAATACCTAGGAGTAAACCTAACCAAGAAAGTGAAAGACCTATACTCTGAAAACTACAAGACACTCATGAGAGAAATTAAAGAAAATACCAATAAATGGAAACACATCCCATGTAAATGGATAGGAAGAATTAATATTGTCAAAATGGCCATCGTGCCTAAAGTAATCTATATATTCAATGGAATTCCCTTCAAAATACCAGCAGCATTCTTCAATGAACTAGAGAAAATCATCCTAAAATTCATATGGATCCACAAAAGACCTCGAATAGCCAAAGCAATCCTGAGAAGGAAGAATAAAGCAGGGGAAATTATGCTTCCCAACTTGAAGGTCTACTACAAAGCCACAGTAATCAAGACAATTTGGTACTAGCACAAGAACAGACCCATAGACCAGTGGAACAGACTAGAGAGCCCTGATATGAAACCAACCATATATGGTCAATAAATATATTATAAAGGAGCCATAGACATACAATGTTGAAATGACAGCCTCTTCAATGGCTGGTGTTGGCAAAACTGGACAGCTACATGCAAGAGAATGAAACTGGATTATTGTTTAACCCCATACACAAAAGTAAACTTTAAATGGATTAAAGAATTGAATGTAAGTCATGAAATCATAAAACTCTTAGAAGACAACGTAGGCAAACATCTCCTGAATATAAGCATGAGCAACTTCTTCCTGAACCCATCTGCTCGAGAAAGGAAAACAAGAGCAAAAATGAACTCATGGGACTACATCAAACTAGAAAGTTTTTGAATGACAAATGATATCATCAACAAAACAAAAAGGCATCCTACAGTGTGGGAGAATATATTTGTAAATGACATATCTGACAAGGGGTTAACATCCAAAATATATAAAGAACTTACACACCTCAACACCCAAAAGCAAATAATCCAGTTTACATATGGGCAGAGGATATGAAGAGACAGTTCTCCAAAGAAGAAATTCAGATGGCCAACAGACACATGATAAGATGCTCCACATCACTAATCATCAGGGAAATGCAAATTAAAACCACATTGAGATATCACCTCATACCAGTAAAAATGGTGAGCATTGAAAAGACTAACAACAACAAATGCTGGCAAGGCAAGGATGCAGAGAAAGGGGAACCCTCCTACACTGCTGATGGGAATGTAAGCTAGTTCAACCATTGTGGAAAGCAGTATGGAGGTTCCTCAAAAACTAAAAATAAAAATACCATTTGACCCTGGAATCCCACTTCTTGGAATTTACACAAAGAATACAACTTCTCAGATTCAAAAAGACATATGCACCCCTATGTTTATTGCAGCACTTTTTGCAATAGCCAAGATATGGAAGTAACCTAAGTGTCCATCAGTAGATTAATGGATAAAGAAATGTTACATATACACAATGGAATACTATTCAGCCATAAGAAAGAAAGAAATCCTACCATTTGCAACAACATGGCTGGAGCTGGAGGACATTATGCTCAGTGAAACAAGCCAGGCAGAGAAAGACAAATGCGAAATGATTTCCCTCATTTGTGGAGTATAACAACGAAACAAAACTGAAGGAACAAAATGGCAGCAGACTCAGAGTCTCCAAGAATGAACTAGCAGTTACCAAAGAGGAGGGGTGTGGGAGGTGGGTGGGGAGGGAGGAAGAAGGGGATTGAGGGGTTTTATGTTTAGTATACATGGTGTGTGTGATCACGGGGAGAACAGTGTAGCACAGAGAAGGCACATAGTGGATCTGTGGCATTTTACTACACTGATGGACAGTGACTGCATTGGGGTATGGGTGGGGACTTGATAATATTGGCAAATGTAGTAACCACATTGTTTTTTCATGTGAAACCTTCATAAGACTGTATATCAATCATACCTTAATAAAAAAAGAGATGTTCAATATCATGAATCATTAAGTAAATGGAAATAAATACCACAGTGAGAGAACATTTCATACTCATTGGGATGGATATTATCAAAAAAAGGAATATAAAATATGTTGGTTAGACTGCGGAGAAATTGGAGCCATCAAGCATTGCTAATAAAAATGCAAACGGTACAGACACTGTGGGAAATTTTGGCATTTTCTCAAAATTTAAACATAGTATTAATGCATAATCCAGAAATTCCTATACTAGGTATATATCCAAAATAATTGGTTTTAGGAACTCAAACATATATTTGTACACCAACGTTTATAGTAACATTATTTACAATGGCCAAAATGTGGAAACAACCCAAATGTCCATCAACAAATGAATAGATAAACAAAATGTCATATATACAAATAATGGAATAAGTCTAATTTAAAATTAATGAAATTCAAATACATGTCACATCATATAAGAACCTTGAAAAGATTATGCAAAATCAAATGACAGATTAAAAAGGAAAGGTATTATGATTCCACTATTATGAGGTACCTAGAATAAAAATATAGACAAAATATGGAGGAGAGGTTACCAGAGTCAAGGAGAATGAAAAACAGGGAAACATTTTTTAATGGGTACAGAGTTTCTATTTAGGATGATGATCAATTTCTGGAGATTGAGAGTGATGATATGTGCACAACTTTGTTTTGTTCAAACATACTTTAAACCAAATAAACTAGGAACAAACCCTAAAAAATATAAGCATTCAAAATATGTGAAATTAGTAAATAATATAAAATAAAAATTAGGGTAAAATAACTTTTATGGAAATGTCAAGGGCATAATATTTTTATTACAATTATATTTATTATTATTAAAACTTTCCAAAAAATTCAATTTAAATTAATAATGCTACATCCATTCAATAGAATACCAGGTTTAAAAGTATTATATTTATTAACATGTAAGGATGTTCAAGGTATATTCTTAAGTAAGAAGACAGGTTACTAAGCTATGTATGCAGTATGGTTCATTAAGCAGGGTATACAGTATGTTCTCATTTTCCTAAGTATAAATGCATAAACAAAGGACTGTAAAGGAATACTTAAAAATATTGACAATTTTCTCTGATGATGGAATAATGACTGGTATTTATAAATGTAAACATTCAAAAAATTTGTATCACTTATTAATATCCAGACATTTTGCTGAATGTACTGACTTTTCATTGAATATTTATAATACTACTTTTGGAAGGTGTGGGGAAAATGGAACTTTCTGAACAGGATTCCTGCCTGGTCTTAATAGTGCCCACTATGTATATAATAAGAATATGTTTGCATATTTATGGCATATTTACCAGCAGTAGAACTGCTGGTCATTTATAGGTTTGCCAGTCCAGGGTAGGGGTGGAGTGGAAGCACCTATTATCTCCTTCCCTCCATTCCTGATATGCAATTAGTCAGGTGCCTGCCAGTCACTGCAGACATACCAACTGAGTTATGCCTGGTGTGGTAGTGTGGCCGAGCTTGAGTGGAGAGGGAGAGGTGAGAAGCTGGCAGGGGAGGGGTTGGTGCAAGAAGTAACTGAGCCGTGAGAATAAACACTTTCATTCCCAACCTCTCACCCTTGTCTTCCTTTAATCACAATTAATTCATAGAGAACTTGTCCAGGGAGGAGAATACCACCCTCCTGGGCTACATTTTGGTGCAGTTGGCAGGATCCAGTGAAACTGAAAGGATGTCCTTTTAGGTGTGATGCTTTACAGGGCTACCTCTATGATGGTGAGGAGACACCCAGGAATCCCTCTATGGAAACACTCATGGATTCCGCTATGGATTGTTGGGGAAACACCATGGGATCCCTCAGTGGGGATTTGGTCTGAGGTGATTTGCCTCCTAGAGGATTGGTATCTTCCCAGAACTGGGGAGAGGTGGGGGAGCATAAGGAAGTGGAGTTGACCCTTCACAAAGTAAGGAATTCCACAGGGGAACTGAGTGTCTGTGTGGTGACATGAACTGTGGTTTGATGTTTCTCAAAGAATTGGAAAGGGTTCACGAGGACAGAGATGGGCTTAGGCAGAAAGTGACAGAATGAGAACAAGAGTTGTGGGATGCTGTAAGGAAGGAAAGAAATTTATTAAAAACAGATCATACTATTGAGAGACATAATAATGGTGTAGGAAGGGGCATCAAGAGAATGCAGGCTGTTAGATGCCATGGGGGAGGTGAAGGAAGGAGTGGTGCCTTCAAGTTCAGAAGTGGTAGTGGAGGATCCAGGGGAGGAGGATCTGGGGAAAGACCAGGGTATGGGGTTGAGGGCAGAACCACTGCTGGTGTTGCCAGTGCTGGAGTTGCCGCTAGAGGCAAATATCCTACTGAAAGCCCACCCGGTTGTAGTTAATAAATTAGACATAGTACACATGGGTTCCTCCGGTAGTGGAGCAGTGCCCTCCGCAGGTTGTGGAGCACTCCATGCTCTTACCCTATACCCAGGCTGAGCTGGTTGATTTAAGCTCTGGGTTTCAGCAGAAGCCCTCAGAGCCTCTGTCCATGTGGTTTTTGCATCTTTGTGATTCAGTAGATGGCATTGCTCTACCTGTGTCAGAAATGGGGAAACTGGCTTCCCTGTTGACTCACTCCTCTCTCATACAAAGATTACAAAATGCTTATCAGAACCCAGAGAACCACACTCTTCTGGATTCAGTGGCTGCAGCACTCCAGATTGTGTGGCCTAATCAGTGTGATTTGCCATCTTTTCCCACTATGTAGCACATGTATACTAAGCTGCACCAGGTGTTACAGGAGTTGGGCATGAAGAATATAATGTACAGTATGAACCATCAGGTTCCACATGAGTTGTTTGTTCACTGTGGGAATGAGAAATATGGTACTTTGAACAGCTACCCCATCCCTCTTTGGGTCCCTATTGACTATCCTTATTCATTATGCAATGCGTATATGAGATTAGTCATACAATAGCATATCAGGGACAGGTTGAAGCAATGAGAGCATGGAAGGAAATATAGTCTGTTACTGAAAGAAAAGGTTCAAATGGCTTCATGAAGATCTTGAGAACCCAGATGTGGGTTTATCTGATAAAGGTGGGGGCAGTAAAAGAGAAATTAGATGGAAAGCCCTATAAGATCTTGCAAGAGCTGTTTCTAAAGTTAAAGCCAGAGTGGTGGTTCTAGTCAGTGAAGTCCAAGACATAGAGGCTGGGGGCAAAGCCACATGTCCAGCCCATGTATCTGCAGGACTTCTGAGGGAGAGTGCTCAGACACTGCATGGACCCTCACCTGCACAGAAAGACAATTGAACATTGCAGTTTCACTGAGGGGTTCATGGTCCCCACCTTGGGGGACATGGTTGAGACTGGATGCCACATGTTGAATTAGCAATTCATTGGTCCCCAGTGAATGTGCAATGTGTCCTGGCACTGGCAGAGGTAGAAGTTAAATGCTCTCTGATTTATGGCAACCCTGAGAACTTCCCAGGGACCCCTGCTATGATAGATGGCTATGGAGGTAAGGAAATTAGAGGGAAGACAGCCAAGATCCCACTGAAAATAGGGAACAATACCCCCAAAGAAATATATATACTGTGTATATCTCTCCCATCCATGAATATATTTTGGGGATTGATATCCTGCAGGGTCTATGGTTGCAGACCACTGCATTTAAGTTCAGACTGAGAATATGTGTAGTGAAGGCAGTTCTGAGGGGAAATGCTAAGCACCTGCCCATAGCTTTGCCTGTGCCTCAGTGGGTGACTAATACCAAACAACACAAATTGCCTGGAGGGAATACAGAAATTGGAGAAACTCTCCAGGAACTGGAAAAGGTGGGTATTACAAAGCCCACCGATAGTCCTTTCATTTCCCCAGAGTGGCCAGTAAAAAGCCAGATGGCTCCAAGCATATGACCATGGATTACAGAGAACTGAATAAAGTCATACCCCTATGCATGCTACCATGACCTCTATTGCAGACCTGATGGATACCCTCAGTCACGAACTAGGAACAGAGCATTATACTGTAGATCTTGCTAATGCCTTCTTTCCCATTGACATAGTACAAGAAAGTCAGGAACAGTTTGCCTTCACAGGGGAAGGACAGCAATGGACTTTCACTGTTTTCCAACAGGGGCATGTCCACAACCCCACCATCTGTCATGGACTTGTAGCCCAGGACTTGGCAGCATGGGAGAAACTGCCAAGGTGTGGTAGTACCATTATATTGATGATATCATGCTTACTTCTGATTCTCTTACAGACCTAAACAGTGCAACACCTAGACTGCTGCAGAATCTACAGGAGAAAGGATGGGTTGTGAACAGCAGTTTAAAACCCTTTCTACTAGCCCCTTGAGTGAAGAACTCCAACACTTTTTGGGGCCAGTGACATATGCCAGAGAAAAGCAGGAACAGTTTGCTTTAGAACCATTAGTAGAAGAGAGCCCTTATCAGGAGGGAAGAACCCCTATACCCAAAAAGGCTTGGTATACAGATGTCTCCAACCATGGGAAGCCCCCAAAATGGAGGACCATAGCTTTCCATCCTAAGACTAAGACAATATGGATGGAAGATGTTGAGGGGAAGAGCAGCCAATAGGCAGAGTTGCAGGCCGTGTGGCTTGTGATCAGCCAGGAGCTCTCCCCAATAGTTGTCTGCACTGACAGCTGGATTTTCTATTGAGGCTTGACTCTGAGGCTACAGACATGGTACTATGCCAACTGGATGGTTGGTCACCAGACTCTTTGGGGTCAGGAATTGTGGAAATTTCCTATTTGCCTTTGGCATCCCCAGGGAATGATGAAGCAGATACACTGGCCCAGGTGCACTAGCTAGAAGGAAAGCCTGACTCTTATGTGGCTCAATGGCCACATCAACATTTGTTGCAATCAGGGAAAAAGACAATGTGGGCTGTAGTCCATCAGTGGGGCTTGCCTTTGACCTTTGAAGAAGTTAGCAGAGCCCAGCATGAGTGCCTTGTGTGCTGTATGTGGGACTTACATTGAGTCCCACAGCAGCATGGGGCAATAAGTAGAACAAAACAATAGGAAAAATGTGGCCAATACCCCTGATCAGGTGGCAGACAGGCTATATAAGGCCTCTGCCCATATCAGAGGGATTTCAGTATGCCATGACTTGTGTCCAGACAGCTACTGGGCTTTTGGTTGTCTTTATTGCATGTTGTGACAATCAGAAAACAACCAAAGGGGACTATAGCATTTCCTTGCAGCCTATGGCTGACTGCAGGTGATTGAGAGTGATCAAGGCACCCACTTCACTAGGTATGCATTGCAATTATGGGTGCAACAATTAGGGATATTGTGGAAGTTTCAGGTACCATATAACCCTACTGGGTAGGTATGATAGAGAAGTACAATTGTTCATTAAAGTCTGGCCTAAAGCCAGACACCAATAGTCTATGGGTCTGGTCAGTCCACTTATGGGCAGTGCTATGGCATTTGAATGAGTAGCCCTGGAAGTGGGCATTGAACTCTGTGGATGTGCTAACACACATTTAGCCTCTCCTATACATCTGCATGCACAAATCAAGGAGGAATTGTTGAGGCTGTGATGTGGCCACCAGGATAACATATTGCTACAAACACCAACTGCCCTAAATCCTGGCAACTTCATTCAGTGGACCTGGATCTGGACATTTTGACATAGGTATCAGCAATAGCTGGCCCTCTAGCACCTTGGGGACAAAGCCTGGAAGCTTATCTCCCATGTGCTCCTGGAGTAACCACAGAGTGACTTTCCAAAAGTAAGGTAGTGTACAAAAAACTGCCAGAATATAAGGTCATGTTACCAGGGAGTTTTGTCTTATCATTATGGCCATTGCATGTGCATCCTGTAGCCCGACATATTGACTCATCAGTAACTCCCACAGGGAGAGGGGTGAAGTTCTGGTATACTAGACCAGGACAGGACACTATTCCTGCCACTTCCCTATCACAGGACCACTCTCTTGCATGCATCCTACCAGATGGACAAGATTTTCCTATGGTGGTGTCATTAAAACATATGTCCTATTGCCCCTAGTTTATTCTCTTCTACAGTCTTTGTGGATTGGTTATGCCCCCTAGCAACAGCTACTGCTTGCTCAGCATGCCAAGAGATCCCTGCCAGCTCAACTGCTGGCCACCTGTGGAATGTGAAAGCTATGGACTCAATCTGAGTAGGACTTTGAATGCAGCTGGATCCTCAGGTTTGAGAATTTTCATGTTTTTGTCATTATCTTTATCATAATTTCTTTTGTTATTTTTTTTTTCTTTTTTTTATTGAAGGGTAGTTGACAACAGTATTGCATTACATTAGTTTCAGGTGTACAACACAGTGACTCAACATTTATATACATGATAATTCTAGGTACCAGGTATCACCATACCAGGTTGTTACAATATTTTGACTATATTCCTTATGCTATACATTACATCCCGGTTACTTATTTATTTTACAATTGGAAGTGTGTTTATATATATATATATATGTATATATATATTTTGTGAGGGCATCTCTCATATTTATTGATCAAATAGTTGTTAACCACAATAAATTTCTGTATGGGGGGTCAATACTCAATGCACAATCATTAATCCACCCCAAGCCTAATTTTCGTCAGTCTCCAATCTTCTGATGCATAACGAACAAATTCTTACATGGAGCACAAATACTTAAATAGTGAATAAGTTACATGGTGAACAGTGCAAGGGCAGTCATCACAGAAGCTTTCGGTTTTGTTCATGCATTATGAACTATACACAGTCAGTTCAAATATGAATATTCATTTGATTTTTAAACTTGATTTATATGTGGATACCACATTTCTCTATTATTATTATTTTTAATAAAATGCTGAAGTAGGTAGATACGAGATAAAGGTAGAAAACAGAGTTTAGTGTTGTAAGAGAGCAAATGTAGATGATCAGGTGTGTGCCTGTAGACTATGTGTTAATCCGAGCTAGACGAGGGCAATAAACATCCATGTATGCAGAAGATTTCTCTCAGAACATGAGGGGGGAGGTTCTAAGCCTCACCTCTGCTGCTCCCCATTTTCTTACCACATGGCCCCCTGCGACTGTGCCTGTCTTAGGTTGTTCCTCCCTTGAGGAATCTTACCCGTCTCTGGCTAACCAGTCATCTTCCGGGGCCATACAGGGAAATGTTAAGTTGGTAAGTGAGAGAGAAGCCTTATTGTTTGAAAAGGTTAGCTTTTTAATTCTTTGCATATTTAAGCCCTGAGGCTTCTATGCCCAGCATTTGTCTTGAGGTGTCTTTACCACTTGGAAGAATTATGATACTCGGTAAATTCGACATGTGGCACGAGTTCTATTTAAAGGTTGTGATTAGGTAGGAAGAAGAAAAGCTATAGAAGGAGCAGGCAGAAGAAAACCTGGGAAGATTGATTATTTCTTTGACATATCTTCTTGTAGAGTAACTTCAGCATGGATAGGTTTTAAACTACTAATTAAATTGTGCACACACATTAACATAATAGGAATATAGTTACCTAACCAAAGCATACCTGTAATTACCAGCCATCTCCAGTGAAACCAAGAAAACCAGTTAGGCACCTTAGGCATTTGTGAAAACTTATCTATGATATGGTGGATATTGTCCGACTGAACTTAAACAGTCTGAGAGAATTCAGATAAACTAGAACAACCCATTCCTGGGGACTGTTCATATTCCATATGTTCTTTTAACTATAAATAGTCTGTGGTTTTAAGATTTTGGAGTACTACAATTTGCACTTCTCCTAATTCTTGGTTGAGTTCCCACAGTATAGATCCAGTCCAATTTTTGTTTTACTGTATGCTCAGGCCAGCTTAGATATCTCCTTCATCATTCCCATGGCAAGTCCAGGAACTGGTGGGATGAGTGCATCTACACCTGTGACAGTGCGTGGATCTTTGTTGGAGTTTTTTTTTTTTTGCTGATCATCTTCTGTCATGAGTCTTCCCGAGAGTGCTGATGTTGGAAGTTCTTTTTCATATTGTATCTTAGTTCATTTTTGGGGTAGCCAAATTAGGCTTTGATCCTCTGTATAAACACAAACAGACCCTTTGCCTACACTTTTATATGCCCTTTATATCATTGTGTAGAACACATTAGAGGTCACCACATAGGAACTGCTTTTTTTTTTTTTTAATCATTAATCTACACTTACATGATGAAAACTTTGTTTACTAGGCTCTCCCCTATACCAGGTCCCCCCTATATACTCCTTTACAGTCACTGTCCATCAGCGTAGCAAACTGTTGTAGAATCACTACTTGTCTTCTCTGTGTTGTACAGCCCTCCCCTTTCTCCCACCCGCTATGGATGCTAATCTTAATACCCCTCTTTTTCTGCCCCCCCTTATCCCTCCCTACCCACCCATCCTCCCCAGTCCCTTTCCCTTTGGTACCTGTTATTCATTCTTGAGTTCTGTGATTCTGTTGCTGTTTTGTTCCTTCAGTTTTTCCTTTGTTCTTATATTCCACAGATGAGTGAAATCATTTGGTATTTCTCTTTTTCTGCTTGGCTTGTTTCACTGAGCATAATACCCTCCAGCTCCATCCATGTTGCTGCAAATGGTTGGATTTGCCCTTTTCTTATGGCTGAGTAGTATTCCATTGTGTATATGTACCACATCTTCTTTATCCATTCATCTATCGATGGACATTTAGGTTGCTTCCAATTCTTGGCTATTGTAAATAGTGCTGCGATAAACATAGGGGTACACTGGTCTTTCTCATACTTGATTGCTGCCTTCTTAGAGTAAATTCCTAGGAGTGCAATTCCTGGGTCAAATGGTAGGTCTGTTTTGAGCATTTTGATGTACCTCCATACTGCTTTCCACAGTGGTTGAACAAGTTTACATTACCACCAGCAGTGTAGGAGAGTTCCCCTTTCTCCAGAGCCTCGCCAACATTTGTTCTTGTTTGTCTTTTGGATGGCAGCCATCCTTACTGGTGTGAGGTGATACCTCATTGTAGTTTTAATTTGCATTTCTCTGATAATTAGCGATGTGGAGCATCTTTTCATGTGTCTGTTGGCCATCTGTATTTCTTTTTTGGAGAACCGTCTGTTCAGTTCCTTTGCCCATTTTTTAATTGGGTTATTTGTTTTTTGTTTGTTGAGGCGTGTGAGCTCTTTATATATTCTGGACGTCAAGCCTTTATCGGATGTGTCATTTTCAAATATATTCTCCCATACTGTAGGGTTCCTTTTTGTTCTATTGATGGTGTCTTTTGCTGTACAGAAGCTTTTCAGCTTAATATAGTCCCACTTGTTCATTTTTGCTGTTGTTTTCCTTGCCCGGGGAGATATGTTCAAGAAGAGGTCACTCATGTTTATGTCTAAGAGGTTCGTGCCTATGTTTTCTTCCAAGAGTTTAATGGTTTCGTGACTTACATTCAGGTCTTTGATCCATTTTGAGTTTACTTTTGTATATGGGGTTAGACAATGGTCCAGTTTCATTCTCCTACATGTAGCTGTCCAGTTTTGCCAGCACCATCTGTTGAAGAGACTGTCATTTCGCCATTGTATGTCTATGGCTCCTTTATCAAATATTAATTGGCCATATATGTCTGGGTTAATGTCTGGATTGTCTAGTCTGTTCCATTGGTCTCTGGCTCTGTTCTTGTGCCAGTACCAAATTGTCTTGATAACTATGGCTTTATAATAGAGCTTGAAGTTGGGGAGTGAGATCCCCCCTACTTTATTCTTCTTTCTCAGGATTGCTTTGGCTATTCGGGGTCTTTGGTGGTTCCATATGAATTTTTGAATTATTTGTTCCAGTTCATTGAAGAATGTTGCTGGTAGTTTCATAGGGATTGCATCAAATCTGTATATTGCCTTGGGCAGGATGGCCATTTTGACGATATTAATTCTTCCTAGCCATGAGCATGGGATGCGTTTCCATCTGTTAGGGTCCCCTTTAATTTCTTTTAAGATTGACTTGTAGTTTTCAGAATATAAGTCTTTCACTTCTTTGGTTAGGTTTATTCCTAGGTATTTTATTTTTTTTGATGCATTTGTGAATGGAGTTGTTTTCCTGATTTCTCTTTCTGTTGGTTCATTGTTGGTATATAGGAAAGCCACAGATTTCTGTGTGTTGATTTTGTATCCTGCAACTTTGCTGTATTCCGATATCAGTTCTAGTAGTTCTGGGGTGGAGTCTTTAGGGTTTTTTATGTACAGTATCATGTCATCTGCAAATAGTGACAGTTTGACTTCTTCTTTGCCAATCTGGATTCCTTGTATTTTTTTGTTTTGTCTGATTGCCGTGGCTAGGACCTCTAGTACAATGTTAAATAACAGTGGGGAGAGTGGGCATCCCTGTCTAGTTCCCGATCTCAGCGGAAATGCTTTCAGTTTCTCGCTATTCAATATAATGTTGGCTGTGGGTTTTTCATAGATGGCCTTTATTATGTTGAGGTACTTGCCCTCTATTCCCATTTTGCTGAGAGTTTTTATCATGAATGGATGTTGAACTTTGTCAAATGCTTTTTCAGCATCTATGGAGATGATCATGTGGTTTTTGTCTTTCTTTTTGTTGATGTGGTGGATGATATTGATGGACTTGCGAATGTTGTGCCATCCTTGCATCCCTGCAATGAATCCCAATTGGTCATGGTGTACGATGGTTTTGATGTATTTTTGAATTCAGTTTGCTAAAACTTTGTTGAGTATTTTTGCGTCTACGTTCATCAGGGTTATTGGTCTGTAGTTCTCTTTTTTGGTGGTGTCTTTGCCTGGTTTTGGTATTAGGGTGATGTTAGCTTCATAGAATGAGTTTGGGAGTATCCCATCCTCTTCTATTTCTTGGAAAACTTTAAGGAGAATGGGTATTATGTCTTCTCTGTATGTCTGATAAAATTCTGAGGTAAATCCATCTGGCCCGGGGGTTTTGTTCTTTGGTAGTTTTTTGATTACCGCTTCAATTTCGTTGCTGGTAATTGGTCTGTTTAGATTTTCTGTTTCTTTTTTTGTCAGTCTTGGAAGGTTGTATTTTTCTAGGAAGTTGTCCATTTATCCTAGGTTTCCCAGCTTGTTAGCATATAGGTTTTCATAGTAGTCTCTAATAATTCTTTGTATTTCTGCGGGGTCCGTCGTGATTTTTCCTTTCTCATTTCTGATACTGTTGATTTGTGTTGACTCTCTTTTCCTCTTAATAAGTCTGGCTAGAGGCTTATCTATTTTGTTTATTTTCTCGAAGAACCAGCTCTTGGTTTCATTGATTTTTGCTATTGTTTTATTCTTCTCAATTTTATTTATTTCTTCTCTGATCTTTATTATGTCCCTCCTTCTGCTGACCTTAGGCCTCATCTGTTCTTCTTTTTCCAATTTCGATAGTTGTGACATTAGACCGTTCATTTGGGATTGCTCTTCCTTTTTTAAATATGCTTGGATTGCTATATACTTTCCTCTGAAGTCTGCTTTTGCTGTGTCCCACAGAAGTTGGGGCTTAGTGTTGTTGTTGTCATTTGTTTCCATATATTGCTCGATCTCCATTTTGATTTGGTCATTGATCCATTGATTATTTAGGAGCGTGTTGTTTAGCCTCCATGTGTTTGTGAGCCTTTTTGCTTTCTTTGAACAGTTTATTTCTATTTTAATGCCTTTGTGGTCTGAAAAGTTGGTTGGTAGGGTTTTAATCTTTTGGAATTTACTGAGGCTCTTTTTGTGTCCTAGTATGTGGTCTATTCTGGAGAATGTTCCATGTGCACTTGAGAAGAATGTGTATCCTGTTGCTTTTGGATTTAGAGTTCTGTAGATGTCTATTAGGTCCATCTGTTCTAATGTGTTTTTCAGTGCCTCTGTGTCCTTACTTATTTTCTGTCTGGTGGATCTGTCCTTTGGAGTGAGTGGTGTGTTGAAGTCTCCTAGAATGAATGCATTGCATTCTATTTCTTCCTTTAGTTCTATTAATATTTGTTTCAGGTATGTTGGTGCACCTGTATTGGGTGCATATATATTTATAATGGTTATATCCTCTTGATGGACTTATCCCTTTATCATTATGTAATGTCCTTCTTTGTCTTTTGTTACTTTCTTTATTTTGAAGTCTGTTTTGTCTGATACCAGAATTGCAACACCTGCTTTCTTCTCTCTGTTGTTTGCTTGAAATATCTTTTTCCATCCCTTGACTTTAAGTCTGTGTGCGTCTTTGGGTTTGAGGTGAGTCTCTTGTAAGCAGCATATGGATGGATCTTGCTTTTTTATCCATTCTATTACTCTGTGTCTTTTGATTGGTGCATTCAGTCCATTTACATTTAGGGTGATTATTGAAAGGTATGAATTTATTGCCATTGCAGGCTTTAAGTTTGTGGTTACCAAAGGTTTGGGTTAGCTTTTTACTATCTTACTGTCTAACTTAACTCGCTTGTTGAGCTATTATAAACACAGTCTGATGATTCTTTATTTCTCTCCCTTCTTATTCCTCCTCCTCCCTTCTTCATATGTTGGGTGTTTTGTTGTGTGCTCTTTTTAGGAGTGCTCCCATCTAGAGCAGTCCCTGTAGGATGCCCTGTAGAGGTGGTTTGTGGGAGGCAAATTCCCTCAACTTTTGCTTGTCTGGGAATTGTTTAATCCCTCCTTCTTATTTAAATGATATTCGTGCTGGATACAGTAGTCTTGGTTCGAGGCCCTTCTGTTTCATTGCATTAAGTATATCATGCCATTCTCTTCTGGCCTGTAGGGTTTCTGTTGAGAAGTCTGATGATAGCCTGATGGGTTTTCCTTTGTAGGTAACCTTTTTTTTCTCTCTGGCTGCCTGTAATACTTTGTCCTTGTCTTTGATCTTTGCCATTTTAATTATTATGTGTCTTGGTGTTGCCCTCCTTGGATCCCTTGTCATGGGAGTTCTGTGTACCTCTGTGGTCTGAGATGCCATTTCTTTCCCTAGTTTGGGGAATTTTCAGCAATTATTTCTTCAAAGACATTTTCTATCACCTCTTCTCTCTCTACTTCTTCTGGAATACCTATGATTCTTATATTGTTCCTTTTCGTTTGATCACTCAGCTCTCTTAAAATTCTTTCATTCCTGGAGATCCTTTTATCTCTCTCTGCATCAGCTTCTCTGTGTTCCTGTTCTCTGTTTTCTAGTCCATTAATGGTCTCTTGCATCTCATCCATTCTGTTTTGAAGTCCTTCCAGAGCTTGTTTTATTTCTGAATTCTCCTTCCTTAGTTCTTGCATATTTCTCTGCAAGTCCATCAGCATGGTTATGACTTTTGTTTTGAATTCTTTTTCAGGAAGACTGGCTAAATCTATCTCCCCAGATTCCTTCTCAGGGGAAGATGTAGCAGATGCCGAAGCTGTCTGGGTTAGTCTTGTCTGGATCATATTTTTTTGCCTTTTCATGTTGACAGGTGCTATTGACTGTCAGCTGGGAGGGCCAAAATTTTCACTTGCTACTGGCCTTTCTTTACTAGGACAACTGCGAACCCTAGTGGCTTGTGTTGGGTAATTGCGTGTAGACTGGGTCATTGTGTCTTGTCTGGCCGGAAGGGAGAAATTTCCCTTTCTGTGGGCGGAATTTGTCTCAGGCTGCTTCTCTGCTTTAGCAGTGCCCGGTGGGGTAATGGATGGGGGGGCTGCTTGACTGTTTGCCTCCGTGAGGGGTCTCAGAGCTGTTGCCCAGGGGGTTAGTGCACCCGGTTTTCCCTGTAATTTCCAGCTGCTGTACTGTGACCTGGGTTGTTTCCGTCAAGCTGTTAAGTCCCTGTCCCTTTAAGACTTTCAAAAAGCCCCCGCTTTTCTTTGTCACAGGGGCATCAGCTTCGGCACCCGCTCAGAGGTCTTACTCCCTGTTCCCCCAGTATCCAGGGCCCCCTGGGCACGTACTATGTCTGCACTCTGGCCCGGATTGGCAGGGGCTGGGTGTTCGGCAGTCCTGGGCTCCGTCTCCCTCCCGTTCTGCCTGCTCTTCTCCCGCCGGGAACTGGGGGGATGGGCGCTCGGGTCCCGCAGGGCCGGGGCTTGTATCTTACCCCTTTCACCAGTCGCTGGGTTCTCGCTGGTGTAGCTGCAGTCTGGCCACTGTCCTGCGTCTTCTGGTCTCTCTTTTAGGGCTAGTTGTGTTTGTTGTGTTTTCAAAAGTATATATGTTTTTGGGAGGAGATTCCCACTGTCCTACTCACGCCGCCATGTTGGCTCCGCCCTCTTCTTTTGTTGTTTGTATGTTCTTGATCTGGTAAGAGTGCTCTAGCTTTCTTGCACAGGGGCCACTGTGGAAGTTTGGGGGTGTGTAGATTATGTGTCAAGAATCCTGGAGGGGTTATTTGTGAGGAAAATGGAGCTTTCTGACTAGGATTCCCTCCTGGTCTTAATAGCATCCATTGTGCATATGATAAAAGCATGTTTACACATTTATGGGATATTTACTGGTAGCAGAACTGTTGATCAGTCACTGGATTGCTCATCTAGGGTGACAGTGGAAAAGAAGTACCCCTTCTCTCTTCCCCTCTAATCCTGATATATAGTTGTTCAGGCAAATGCCAGTCACTGGGGACCCACACACAGAGTTCCACCCAGTCACCCAGTGTAGTAGTGTGGCCAGTCATGAGTGAAGAGGGAGAGTCTAACATCCAGGATTCAGAGTGAGGAGAGACTGAGCCATGAGAATAAACCCTTTCATTCCCAACCTCTCACCCTTGTCCTCCTACAATCTCACTGAATTCATAGACAACTCAACCCGGGCAGGGAAACCCCTCCTTTCAGAGCTAAAGAAATGGTATTAATATCATTTCTATAATACAAAAAAGAAAAATTAAAAATAGATTTGTAAATGCTCAGAAAGTCTGAAATCTGATAAGTGCAGATAAACCGTGGAAGGAATGCAGGGAACAGCTATCAATGGACTAGGAAAGGTAAATGGTAACAAACATGCCAAGGAAGGAGAGCTGAATTGAAGTGACATCAAAATCATGGTATTTTCCCTTTTATTACCATTAGTACTAGACTTAAAGGCAGCCTGAAATTTAGATATATATAAGGGTGTGGGCAGAAAATGCTTCAAGAGAAGCTCTCATTTTTTGGCTGCAGGAATGCTAAAGAAAATATCTAAAGTTCAGAGAGAATGGAATGCATCCTGTCCTCCCATTACCTCCTTCTCCAATTACCAAGTAATCCCATGGTGTTGCTAATGCAGTAGTGTCTGAGTAGGTGTCTAAAACTCTGAGAGAGATCAATCTCTTCAATCAAAGTATGTATGATCTCAAGAATATGTGTGGGATTCCTAATTACTGTACTTTCCTTTTCTATCTTCTCAAGATTTTGTCCAGAAGGAAGAGGCACTCATAGCCTAAGTGCTGTAAATACTCTTCCTTTCTATTGGAGGATGGTGAAATGAGGTTTCAGGAAATCAGAAAGTATCCAAAGAAAAATTCAAGTGATATGTAAACTGCTGAACTCACTCCTAAGGTGCTCATGTGGAGATCTGACCAAAAATAGCATACTAAAGGCTTTAAGAACTGAACTGCTGGGTATATAACTTTACAGGACTCAGAGGAGGTGCCAAGTAGTGTACATAATTGACAAATCTCCATAGCTTTAAGAAACAAACTGACACTAATGCTACCATCCAAATAAAGAGAGTCAGACCTTGTGGCATAAATTTAACCAGTTTTATTGCCTGCTAAATATTTTTTTCAAAAGTCAACATGTCACTAGGATTTAAACAAGACCCAGAGTCTCCTAAAAGCATATTCAAAATGTCCAATGTACAAACCCAGAAATACTCAGGAAAAGAAAATTCAGTATAATCTCAGTTTAAAAGGAAAAAAAAATCAACATATACCAACCCCAAGATGATAGAGATGTTAAAATTATCAAGACTTTAATGGAACTACTAGATCTGTATTAGAAAAAAGTGACAGTGAACACTCTTAAAATAAATGGAAGGATAAGAAGTCAGCAAAGATATAGAGAGTATTCAAATAGAACATTTAGAACTAGGAAGTATAATAGCTAAAATAAAAAGGTCATTGGCTGGCCTCATTAGCAGACTTGGAATTATGAAGGAAAGAGTCAGTGATCTTAAATATAGATTTAGAAATATCTAATCTGAGAATAAAAGGGGAGGAGATTGAAAAATGGGCTCAGTGAGCTTTATAACAAAATGATTAACATTCTTGGTGTCAGAGTCACAGAAGAACAGAACAAAAAATAAAGCATGGAAATATATTTGAAGAAATATAGCTGAATACTTAGCAAATTTGGCTACAAAACATAAACATAGATCCAAGAAGTTTAGACAGTCTCAAATAACCAGGTTAAGAAAATAATTAACACTTGGCTTAATTATTTGCATAAGTGCAGCAAGAAGAGCAATTGATTACATAGGCTCTTTTAAATGTGCTTTGCTGGAACTTTTTGTAAGGAATTTCAGATTGAACTTTTAAAGGCCTCTTGAGGCCAGACAGCCAAGCCAGACTTGCCATCATGTTTTGCCTCCAGTACCTGTAGATCTGGGTGAATTCCTCTCTTCTTGAGGTCTCCAAGACATCCTGAGGTCCCTGCACCTGCAAGTGACCTTCTTTACTCACCTGGTAAGGCTGCTGTGAACCTTGTAAGCAAGGTACCAGGTCAGTTCTTCAAAGGGGCTTTGTTGGCTTTATAAAGTCAACCTTAGTTCCTTAAAGCTGTTCATATCTGAGTTTATGCACATGTCTCTCAGGTATGATGTTCCACTTAAAGCTTTGGTAATATAACTAGTGTTTCTAATTGGTCTTCTTACAAGGAAACAGATTCTTATTGAACTTGTGCAAATAAACATACTGCCATGTAATATAAAAATAATCACTGAGAGTTTTTTTTAAATTCTGGAGGGATGAGGTAGAGATAAAGATAAAGTTTCAATTATGCATAAGAAGGCAGTAATTTACTAAACTTTTGTAAGTTTAGGAGAAAAAAATTAGAACACTTTATCAGCAACATTTGAAACAAAAAGCCACAAAATCATCTTCTTTAGTTTACTTAATCTTATGTAACTAATACCTGTTCTGCTGAAATCTAATTTTTTGCTAGTTTAGGAGTAATAAAACAGTGACTATAAATGATAAAAGATGTACAAATGACAATGGCTAAAGATCTGATGAGAGCTTACTATAAGACAGTTGATATAATTAAATTCTGATTTCTCTGTAATACAAAACATTCAGTAACAAAGTTTAGAATTATTCTTTTTGACAGTACTCTTTAGGTAATTAAGCAGGTAATTATATATCAGATAAGTAAGCTAAATTAGCCAAATACTTTCTCCAAAGAGAAAAAGTTCTTCTGACATGTTCCAGGGGCCCTCAGAAAAATACCAGAGTTAACTAGAGGTAAAAGTACTATTTTGAATTTTATTTTGGGAAGCTGGTAAAAGTTTTAAGGCACTTGCTTAAATGGGATTATAGATTGCTATGAAGCAATACTTATCTATTTAACTAGAATGCCAACAAAATACTTCAAAGGCAAATAAAGAAGGTTACACAGTTGTTAGCAAACTTTAGCTTTTAGTACTTTTAATATTAAGATTTCATTTTCTTAAGTACTCCGACAACTCATTGAGACTTTAAGCATGAGAAACTGCTTTGATAAAACAATTAGAGAACTTTTTGAAATTTTTCAATATTAAGAGCAGACTAACAGTTAAGAAATCTTTGTCTTTTTAAATGAAAACAAAATTTTAATTTAGCTATGTACTTTATACCGAGACTCATTTGCTTTAATTTTATATAGCATGACCGTATTAACATTTTCTACAAACTTTCTACAACTTTTTTACATTTAGATTTCTCCTTCTAAATAAACAGCTGTACTTTAGAACAAAGTTACTTTCTTTTATCAAAAGACACATTTTTTAGCATGCAGAAATGTTTTTTTTTATTACTTTAAGTAGTTTTAATTAGAACTTACAACTATTAGGTACTTTAAATTTTAGTGAATACTGAGAAGTAGGCGATTATAAACTATTACACTAGCATTATTTGGATTGACAAATGTATGAACATTTTATAATTTCTGTTAACTATGAGCTTTACAACACAATCTCTCACTAAGCACAAAGTATATCTATTTAACTCAGCAAAATTTTAAGGTTTAAGTTACTATAAAGATTTCTAGGCTATAGATAGGTATACACACTGTCACACAATTAAAAAGGTGTTCACTTGCCACACTTATTTATTTCACTCATTCGTAACAACTATGCTGGATTACTAACCAGACCTTTACTGAATATTAGACAAAGCCAAGCCTTTAAGCATTTTATTCTTAAAAGATTTAGCAGATAACATCAACTTAAAGGACCTTAGGTAAACTTAGGCAGCTGATAACCACAAGGACATGCCTGCCTCAGCCAATCCCAAATTAGCATTAATGCTTAACATTTTTAATCATATTTTCTGGAAGTTTTAGAATGCCTAATTTTCACAAGCGCTTGTTTTTTTTGTTTGCTTTTTTCTCAAACATTTATTTATGAAAATTATCAAACATACAGCAAAATTGAAAGAATTTTTGCAGTGAACACTTACACTCACCACCTAGATTATACCATTCTGCTATATTTGCTATATCACATTTTTTTTTCTTGAGAGGGCTTCTCTCATATTTATTGATCAAATGGTTGTTAGCAACAATAAAATTCTGTATAGGGGACTCAATGCACAATCATTAATCAACCCCAAGCCTAACTCTCAACAGTCTCCAATCTTCTGAAGCATAACAAACAAGTTCTTACATGGTGAACAAGTTCTTACATAGTGAATAAGTTCTTATATGGTGAACAGTGCAAGGGCAGTTATATCACAGAAACTTTTGGTTTTGATCATGCATCATGAAAAATATTTTCCTACCTCTGGATGGTATTAATAAAAATTGATTTAAAAACAAGTGCTTGATTGTTTATAGTTCACAAGCGCTTGTTTTTGAATCAATTTTTATTAATACCATCCAGAGTAGGAAAATATTTTTCATTTACACACCTAGACACACAAACATACAAACTGAGACACAATGACTACAGTCAGCAACACTTCCCACACAAAAACATATACACAGACAGACAAACTGATATAAAGACTTGAGTCACTGATATCTAATTGCTTTCCCTCTCCTCAGCTTCCTGTCTGTGGCTCCTGGAACCAGAGGGCGAGAGGAGTGTGTTCTGGTGGGGGAAGATGGCGGTGAAGTTGGAAGGAGAGGGTGAGGGGGTGGTGCAGCTACTGGAAGAGGAGAGCAGGACGACGGCATGGTTGAGAATGTAGGACTTTTAGATGGCAGTGACACGTGTGAAGACAAAGGTATTAAAGATGGTGGTGGAGAGAGGGGGAGGGGATTGTAAGCTGAGGGAGGTGGGTGACTGAGGTCTTCTGGCATATCTGAAAAGGAGGAAGGACTGAGCAGAGTAAGAGGCTGGCAATCTTTAACTGGAGATCAGGCTAGGAGAACCTGAGTCATTGAACACTTAACATAAAGTCTGGGTGGGAGTGCAAAGTCCAAAAAGCCTGCACATATTGGATTTCACTCTCCACTCCAGTGGCAATAATTAATCAAGTCGGTGAGGAAGCCAACATTGAAAGTTCCCTCAGGGAGCCGGCGAGATTGATTGTCCAAGGGATACTGAGGCCCGGCCTCAGAGCAAAGAAAGACTAGCTTCCATTTGCAAACTTCCCGGGACAAACATAGAATAGCCAAATTAGAAATGAGACACCACAGCAGGGTCTGAGCCTCCGCTTTTGAGCACTGGTTCCTCATGTCTGTGCCACTTCCCAACTAATCCCGCTGAGAGGAGCGCCCAGTGTCCCAAGCCGCCAAGTCAGGGGAGATGGCCTGGGAGCCTGGGTGAGGGACATCTCTCACACTGCAGGGCCTGGGGCAGGTATCCTGGATACCCAAAATGGATGGGCTGGATGCCCAAACCTGGACGTATATACGAACTTGGACGGACCAGGTGAAATGGAGTTAGGAAGGGAAACAGACCGGGGGAAACTGAGGGATTCACCGGAAAATAGTCCATGCAGCAGAGAGCAGGCTGAAGTCCCGGGTTGGGGAAGGAGCTGGCGGGGCCGCCGGTGGCCGGTTGGGCCCCACACTCACGCTCCTTCCCAGGATTTCAGCACCAAATCTAAGATAAATTCTAGCCAATATAAGCAAGAGAAGAGGGGCAACAAAGGGCCAGGTAGTTTATTTGAATGCAAATTCCTGGGTGATGTTCCACAGTCTGGCTATCACAGGCCAGGGAAGTCACGCTCAGCAGGACAGGCAGTGAGTTTTTAGAGAAGGCAGGGGGAGGCAGAGCTTAGATTTACAGCAGTGCGAGGATTGGCTAGCTTAAGGCACATTTTTCAGGTTGTGAGGGGGCAGCAGCTGGGGATGTTGGAACGTCATCAGTGTCTGATGTGCTCACCCCTCCCCCAGTGCCTTCAACCTTACATAGTTGATATAAAATATTATATTGGTTTAAAGTATGGAACACAGTTCAACATTTACCAATATTATTAACTCTTCACCCCCACCAGTGCAGTTAATATCCATCAAAATATTAGATGTTACAAAATCACTGATTATATTCCCCATGTTGCACTGTGACAGTTATATTGACAATTTTGTGCCACTTTATACCCCTCAACCTCACCAAACTCTCACCCTAAACCCTCCCTATGGTAATCACCAGTCACTTTTCAGTGTCTACTGCTGTTTTGTTCATTTTGTTTGGTTTTGTTTTTTGGTTCCACAAATAAATTAAATCATGTGGTATTTGTCTTCCTCTGCCTGGTTTATTTCACTTAGAATAATACTCTCTAGGTAAATCCACATTTTCCCAAATGACAGGATTTCTTTCTTATTTTTGTGGCTGAATAATAATTATGTACCACTGCTTCTTTAACAGTTTATCTATTGGTGGACACTTCAGTTACTAACATATCTTAGCTGTTGTAAATAATGCAGTGATAAACATAGGGGTGCATATATCTTTTAAAATTGGGGACTTTGTTTTATCTGGGTAAATTCTTAAAGATGTAATTACTGGGTAGTATGCTATTCCAATTCTTAGTTTTTTGAGGAAACTCCATTTTGCTTTCCATAGTAGCTGCACTAATGTACATTTCTACCAACAGTGTAGGAAGTTTCCCTTTACTCTACATCCTCATCAACACTTGTTATTTCTTGTCTTTCAGATATGGGCCTTTCTAACTGGTGTGAAGTTGTTAGGCAGAAAAATAGATATGAGCAGGGTGGAAAGAGAAAAAGGCCAGAAAGTCCTCTAAAAAGACCCCAAATTAATCAATTAAAGCTCAAAAAGTCAAGAGCAACTTGGCCTGGAATGTTTGAATATTTCCCAGATAAAGTGTTAGGCTGGAGAAAGGAAAAACAAGGGCATGCAAACAGAACAGAGAGATGCCATAGGGGGAGAACAGACCAGACCCCAAAGTCCATGCCATATATGGAAAGGGGACAGCTCTCCCTGAATTCCATCCTGATGTGCCAACAGGGACCCAGATGTCAGCCTCCTCCCTCTTGGAAGGGAAAAAGTTTCTAGTTGTCTATTATGTCACCTTTAGCCAATCATACCTCTCAACACACCCTTAGGATAGCTTGCCTACTCCTCCCCCTCCTAATCCCTTATAAGTGCCCCACCTCCCTAACCAGGTGTGACTTCTCCGGCTTGTAGTACCCAGGCCACGAGAACATCACCCGGGGGTATGTAAATAAATTACCTGGCCCTTTGTTGCCTCTCTTTGCCTGCTTATTCCGGCTAGAATTTATCTTACATATGGTGCCGAAACCCGGGAGGAGTGTAAGCACGAGGTCCCGACCGGCCACCGGGGGCCTTGCCCCCTCCTTCCCCGACCCGGGACCTCAGCCTGTTCTCCGCTGCGTAGATTATTTTCCGGTGAGTCCCTCAGTTTCTCCCAGTCTGCTTCCCTTCCTAACTCTGTTTCACCTGGTCCATCCGAAATCATAGCTACGTCCAGGTCCGGGCATTTAGCCCATCTGTTGCGAGTATCCCGGATACTCGCCCCTGGTCATGCAGTGCAGGAGACGTCCCTCACCCAGGCTCCCAGGCCGTCTCCCCTGACTTGGTGCACTTGGGACGCTGGGTGCTCCTCTCAGCGGGATATTTTTTGGGAAGAGGTCGCAGACATGAGGAACCAGCCCATGAAAGCAGAGGCTCAGACCCCACTGCGGTGTCTCATTTCTAATCTGGCTACTCTGTTTGTTCAGGGAAATTCATAAACAGAAGTTAGTCTTCCTTTGCTCTGAGGCCAGGCCTCAGTATCCCTTGGACAACCAATCTTGCTGGACGCTGAGGGAACTTTTGATTTTAGCCTCCTCACCAACTTAACTAATTATTGCCACCGGAGTGGAAAGTAGAATGAAATCCTATATGTGCAGGCTTTTTGGACTTTGCACTCCAATCAAAACCTTTATGTTAAGTGTTCTATAACTCAAGTTATTCTGGCCCGATATCCAGTTAAAGATTGTCAGCCACTTACTCTGCTCAGTCCTTTTCAGATTCGCCAGAAAACCTCAGTCGCCTGCCTCCCTCAGCTTGCAATCCCCTCCCCCTCTCTCCACCACTATCTCTAAGTCCTTTGTCTTCCCACTTGTAGCCTCCATCTTAAAGACCTGCATTCTCAACCATGCCATTGTCCTGCCCTCCTCTTCCAGTGGCTGCACCAACCCCTACCCCTCCCCTTCCACCTTCACCGCCCTCTTCCCCCACCAGAACACGCCCCACCCACCCTCTAGTTCCAGAAGCCACAGACAAGAAGCTGAGAAAAGAGACGTCAATTGGATATCAGTGACTCAAGTCTTTGTATCGGTTTGTCTATCTGTGTACATGTTTTTATGAAAAATGTGTTGCTGACTGTAGTCGTTGTATCACAGTTTGTACGTTTGTGTGTCTAAGTGGATAAATGAAAACTATTTTATTTAAAAACAAGCGCTTGTGAAGATTGAGCATTCTAGAACTTCCAGAGAATCTAGTAAAAAAATGTTAAGCATGAATGCTAATTTGAGTTTAGCTGAAGCATGCATGTCCTTGTTGTTATCAGCTGCCTAAGTTTACCTAAGGTCATTTAAGTCAATGTTGTCTACTAAATCTTTTAAGAATTTGATAACAACTGTGCAACCTTTATTTGCCTTTTAAGTACTTTGTTGTCGTTCTAGTTAATTAGATAAGTTGCTTCATAGCAACCTATAATCCTATTTAAGCAAGTACCTTAAAACTTTCTTCTGACAACTTCCCAAAATCAAATTCAAAAAGGTGCTTTTGCCTCTAGTTAACTCTGATATTTTCCAGAGGGACCCTGGAACATGTCAGAGGAATTTTTTCTCATTGGAGAAAGTATTTGGCTAATTTGGCTTATTTATCTGATATATAATTACCTGCTTAATTACCTAAGAAGCACTGTCAAAAAGAATAATGCTAAACTTTGTTACTGAATGTTTTGTATTACAGAAATATCAGAATTTCCTTATGTCAACTGTCTTACAGAAAGCTCTCATCAGATTTTTTTTTTGTAGATAATTATTTTATATTGAAGGGTAGTTGACACACAGTATTACTTTACATTAGTTTTAGGTGTACAACATAGTGCTTCAACATTTATATACATGATAATTCTAGGAACTAGCTGTCACCATACCAAGTTGTTACAATATTTTGACTATATTCCTTATGCTATACATTACATCTCGGTTACTTATTTATTTTACAATTGGAAGTGTGTACTTGTTTCTTTTTGTTTGTTTGTGAGGGCATCTCTCATATTTATTGATCAAATGGTTATTAACAACAATAAAATTCTGTATAGGGGAGTCAATGCTCAATGCACAATCATTAATCCACCCCAAGCCTAATTTTCATCAGACTCCAATCTTCTGAGGCATAACAAACAAGTTCTTACATGGAGAACAAATTCTTACATAGTGAATAAGTTACATAGTGAACAGTACAAGGACAGTCATCACAGAAGCTTTTGGTTTTGTTCATGCATTATGAACTATAAAGAGTCAGTTCAAATATGAATACTCATTTGATTTTTTTTTTTCAGTTATCTCACTATTGGAGAAACAAGACTTTTATTATATTTATAATTAAGGCTCTATGCATGTCATGTGTAAAGGCACATTTATACAATATCATTTTTTTTTTTTTGTGAGGGCATCTCTCATATTTATTGATCAAATGGTTGTTAACAACAATAAAATTCTGTAAAGGGGAGTCAAAGCTCAGTGCACAATCATTAATCCACCCCAAGCCTAATTTTTGTCAGTCTCCAATCTTCTGAGGCATAACAAACAAGTTTTTACATGTAGAACAAATACTAACATAATGAATAAGTTACATAGTGAACAGTAAAAGGGCAGTCATCACAGAAACTTTCGGTTTTGCTCATGCATTATGAACTCTAAACAGTCAGTTCAAATATGAATACTCATTTGGTTTTTATACTTGATTTATATGTGGATACCACAATTCTCTCTTTATTATTATTATTTTTAATAAAATGCTGAAGTGGTAGGTAGATACAAGATAAAGGTAGAAAACATAGTTTAGTGCTGTAAGAGAGCACATGTAGATGATCAGGTGTGTGCCTGTAGACTATGTGTTAATCCAAGCTAGACAAGGGCAATAAAACATCCACGTATGCAGAAGATTTCTCTCAGAACGGGGGGGTGAGGTTCTAAGCCTCACCTCTGTTGATCCCCAATTTCTCACCTGATGGCCCCCCTGTGACTGTGCCTGTCTTAGGTTGTTCCTCCCTTGAGGAATCTTACCCGTCTCTGGCTAACCAGTCATCTTCCGGGGCCATACAGGGAAATGTGAAGTTAGTAAGTGAAAGAGAAGCCTTATTGTTTGAAAAAGTTAGCTTTTTACTTCTTTTCATATTTATGCCCTGTGGCTTCTATGCCCAGCATTTGTCTTGAGGTATCTTTACCACTTGGAAGAATTACGATACTTGGTAAATTTGATATGAGGCACGAATTCTATTTAAGGGTTGTAATTAGGAAGGAAGAAGAAAAGCTATAGAAGTAGCAGGCGGAAGAAAACATTTGAAGATTGATTATTTCTTTGACATATCTTCTTGTAGAGTAACTTCAGCATGTATAGGTTTTAAGCTACTACTTAAATTGCGCACACACATTAACATAATAGGAGTATAGTTACATAACCAAAGCATATCTGTAATTACCAGCCATCTCCAGTGAAACCAAGAAAACCAGTTAGGCACCTTAGGCATTTGTGAAAACTTATCTATGATATGGTGGATATTGTCCAACTGAACTTGAACAGTCTGAGAGAAATCAGACAAATTAAAACAACCCATTCCTGGGGACTGTTCACATGCCATATGTTCTTTTAACAGTAAATAGTTTGTAGTTGTAAGACTTTGGAGCGCTACAATTTGCACTTCTCCAAATTCTTGGTTGAGTTCCAACAGTATAGATCCAGTCCAATTTTGTTGTTTTACTGTATGCACAGGCCAGCTTAGACATCTCCTTCCTCATTCCCATGGAAAGTCCAGGAACTGGTGGGATGAGTGCATCTACAGCTGTAGCAGTGCGTGGATCTTTGTTGGGGTTTTTTGATGATCATCTTCTGGCATGAGTATTCCAGAGAGTGCAGATGTTGGAAGTTCTTTTTCATATTGTATCTTAGTTCATTTTCGGGGTAGCCCAATTAGGCTTTGATCCTATGTATAAACACAAACAGACCCTTTGCCTACACTTTTATATGCCCTTTATACCCTTGTGTAGAACTCGTTGGAGGTTACCACACAGGAACTGCCCTTTTTTTTTTTTTTTTTTTTTTTGCTATCACTTATCTACACTTACATGACGAATATTATGTTTAGTAGGCTCTCCCCTTTACCAGGTCTCCCCTATAAACCCCTTTACTGTCACTGTCCATAAGCATAGCAAAATGCTGTAGAATCACTACTTGCCTTCTCTGTGTTGAACAGCCCTCCCTTTTCTCCTACCCCCCCATGCATGTTAATCTTAATACCCCCCTACTTCTCCCCCCCTTATCCCTCCCTACCCACCCATCCTCCCCAGTCCCTTTCCCTTTGGTACCTGTTAGTCCATTCTTGAGTTCTGTGATTCTGCTGCTGTTTTGTTCCTTCAGTTTTTCCTTTGTTCTTATATTCCACAGATAAGTGAAATCATTTGGTATTTCTCTTTCTCCGCTTGGCTTGTTTCACTGAGCATAATACCCTCCAGCTCCATCCATGTTGCTGCAAATGATTGGATTTGCCCTTTTCTTATGGCTGAGTAGTATTCCATTGTGTATATGTACCACATCTTCTTTATCCATTCATCTATTGATGGACATTTAGGTTGCTTCCAATTCTTGGCTATTGTAAATAGTGCTGCAATAAACATAGGGGTGCATCTTTCTTTCTCAAACTTGATTGCTGCGTTCTTAGGGTAAATTCCTAGGAGTGGAATTCCTGGGTCAAATGGTAAGTCTGTTTTGAGCATTTTGATGTACCTCCATACTGCTTTCCACAATGGTTGAACTAACTTACATTCCCACCAGCAGTGTAGGAGGGTTCCCCTTTCTCCACAGCCTCGCCAACATTTGTTGTTGTTTGTCTTTTGGATGGCAGCCATCCTTACTGGTGTGAGGTGATACCTCATTGTAGTTTTAATTTGCATTTCTCTGATAATTAGCGATGTGGAGCATCTTCTCATGTGTCTGTTGGCCATCTGTATTTCTTTTTTGGAGAACTGTCGGTTCAGTTCCTCTGCCCATTTTTTAATTGGGTTATTTGTTTTTTGTTTGTTGAGGCGTGAGAGCTCCTTATATATTCTGGACGTCAAGCCTTTATCGGATGTGTCATTTTCGAATATATTCCCCATACTGTAGGGATCCTTCTTGTTCTATTGATGGTGTCTTTTGCTGTACAGAAGCTTTTCAGCTTAATATAGTCCCACTTACTCATTTTTGCTGTTGTTTTCCTTGCCCGGGGAGATATGTTCAAGAAGAGGTCACTCATGTTTATGTATAAGAGGTTTTTGCCTATGTTTTCTTCCAAAAGTTTAATGGTTTCATGGCTTACATTCAGGTCTTTGATCCATTTTGAGTTTACTTTTGTATATGGGGTTAGACAATGGTCCAGTTTCATTCTCCTACATGTAGCTGTCCAGTTTTGCCAGCACCACCTGTTGAACAGACTGTCATTTCGCCATTGTATATCCATGGCTCCTTTATCAAATATTAATTGACCATAAATGTCTGGGTTAATGTCTGGATTCTCTAGTCTGTTCCATTGGTCTGTGGCTCTGCTCTTGTGCCAGTACCAAATTGTCTTGATTACTATGGCTTTATAGTAGAGCTTGAAGTTGGGGAGTGAGATCCCCCCTACTTTATTCTTCTTTCTCAGGATTGCTTTGGCTATTCGGGGTCTTTGGTGTTTTCATATGAATTTTTGAATTATTTGTTCCAGTTCATTGAAGAATGTTGCTGGTAGTTTCATGGGGATTGCATCAAATCTGTATATTGCTTTGGGCAGGATGGCCATTTTGACGATATTAATTCTTCCTAGCCACGAGCATGGGATGAGTTTCCATCTGTTAGTGTCCCCTTTAATTTCTCTTAAGAGTGACTTGTAGTTTTCAGAGTATAAATCTTTCACTTCTTTGGTTAGGTTTATTCCTACGTATTTTATTTTTTTTGATGCAATTGTGAATGGAGTTGTTTTCCTGATTTCTCTTTCTGTTGGTTCATTGTTAGTATATAGGAAAGCCACAGATTTCTGTGTGTTGATTTTGTATCCTGCAACTTTGCTGTATTCCGATATCAGTTCTAGTAGTTTTGGGGTGGAGTCTTTAGGGTTTTTTATGTACAGTATCATGTCATCTGCAAATAGTGACAGTTTAACTTCTTCTTTACCAATCTGGATTCCTTGTATTTCTTTATTTTGTCTGATTGCCATGGCTAGGACCTCCAGTGCTATGTTAAATAACAGTGGAGAGAGTGGGCATCCCTGTCTAGTTCCCGATCTCAGAGGAAATGCTTTCAGCTTCTCGCTGTTCAATATAATGTTGGCTGTGGGTTTATCATAGATGGCCTTTATTATGTTGAGGTACTTGCCCTCTATTCCCATTTTGCTGAGAGTTTTTAACATGAATGGATGTTGAACTTTGTCAAATGCTTTTTCAGCATCTATGGAGATGATCATGTGGTTTTTGTCTTTCTTTTTGTTGATGTGGTGGATGATGTTGATGGACTTTCGAATGTTGTACCATCCTTGCATCCCTGGAATGAATCCCACTTGGTCATGGTGTATGATCCTTTTGATGTATTTTTGAATTCGGTTTGCTAATATTTTGTTGAGTATTTTTGCATCTACGTTCATCAGGGATATTGGTCTGTAGTTTTCTTTTTTGGTGGGGTCTTTGCCTGGTTTTGTTATTATGGTGATGTTAGCTTCATAGAATGAGTTTGGGAGTATCCCCTCCTCCTCTATTTTTTGGAAAACTTTAAAGAGAATGGGTATTATGTCTTCCCTGTATGTCTGATATAATTCCGAGGTAAATCCATCTGGCCCAGGGGTTTTGTTCTTTGGTAGTTTTTTGATTACTTCTTCGATTTCGTTGCTGGTAATTGGTCTGTTTAGATTTTCTGTTTCTTCCTGGGTCAATCTCGGAAGGTTATATTTTTCTAGGAAGTTGTCCATTTCTCCTAGGTTTCCCAGCTTGTTAGCATATAGGTTTTCATAGTATTCTCCAATAATTCTTTGCATTTCCGTGGGGTCCGTCGTGATTTTTCCTTTCTCGTTTCTGATACTGTTGATTTGTGTTGACTCTCTTTTCTTCTTAATAAGTCTGGCTAGAGGCTTATCTATTTTATTTATTTTCTCGAAGAACCAGCTCTTGGTTTCATTGATTTTTGCTATTGTTTTATTCTTCTCAATTTTATTTATTTCTTCTCTGATCTTTATTATGTCCCTCCTTCTGCTGACCTTAGGCCTCATCTGTTCTTCTTTTTCCAATTTCGATAATTGTGACATTAGACCATTCATTTGGGATTGCTCTTCCTTTTTTAAATATGCTTGGATTGCTATATACTTTCCTCTTAAGACTGCTTTTGCTGTGTCCCACAGAAGTTGGGGCTTAGTGTTGTTGTTGTCATTTGTTTCCATATATTGCTGGATCTCCATTTTGAATTGGTCATTGATCCATTGATTATTTAGGAGCGTGTTGTTAAGCCTCCATGTGTTTGTGAGCCTCTTTGCTTTCTTTTTACAGTTTATTTCTAGTTTTATGCCTTTGTGGTCTGAAAAGTTGGTTGGTAGGATTTCAATCTTTTGGAATTTTCTGAGGCTCTTTTTGTGGCCTAGTATGTATTCTATTCTGGAGAATGTTCCATGTGCACTTGAGAAGAATGTGTAACCTGTTGCTTTTGGATGTAGAGTTCTATAGATGTCTATTAGGTCCATCTGCTCTACTGTGTTGTTCAGTGCTTCTGTGTCCTTACTTATTTTCTGCCCAGTGGATCTATCCTTTGGGGTGAGTGGTGTGTTGAAGTCTCCCAGAATGAATGCATTGCAGTCTATATCCCCCTTTAGTTCTGTTAGTATTTGCTTCACATATGCTGGTGCTCCTGTGTTGGGTGCATATATATTTAGAATGGTTATATCCTCTTGTTTGACTGAGCCCTTTATCATTATGTAGTGTCCTTCTTTATCTCTTGTTACTTTCTTTGTTTTGAAGTCTATTTTGTCTGATATTAGTACTGCATCCCCTGCTTTCTTCTCACTGTTGTTTGCTTGAAATATGTTTTTCCATCCCTTGACTTTTAGTCTGTACATGTCTTTGGGTTTGAGGTGAGTTTCTTGTAAGCAGCATATAGATGGGTCTTGCTTTTTTATCCATTCTGTTACTCTGTGTCTTTTGATTGGTGCATTCAACCCATTAACATTTAGGGTGACTATTGAAAGATATGTACTTATTGCCATTGCAGGCTTTAAATTCGTGTTTACCAAAGGTTCAAGGTTAGCCTCTTTAGTATCTTACTGCCTAACTTAGCTCGCTTATTGAGCTGTTCTTTACACTGTCTGGAGATTCTTTTCTTCTCTCCCTTCTTGTTCCTCCTCCTCGATTCTTCATATGTTGGGTGTTTTGTGCTGTGCTCCTTCTAGGAGTGCTCCCATCTAGAGCAGTCCCTGCAAGATGTTCTGTAGAGGTGCTTTGTGGGAAGCAAATTCCCTCAGCTTTTGTTTGTCTGGGAATTGTTTAATCCCACCGTCATATTTGAATGATAGTCGTGCTGGATACAGTATCCTTGGTTCAAGGCCCTTCTGTTTCATTGTATTAAATATATCATGCCATTCTCTTCTGGCCTGTAGGGTTTCTGTTGAGAAATCTGACGTTAGCCTGATGGGTTTCCCTTTATAGGTGAACTTTTTCTCTCTAGCTGCCTTTAACACCCTTTCCTTGTCCTTGATCTTTGCCATTTTAATTATTATGTGTCTTGGTGTTGCCCTTCTTGGATCCTTTCTGTTGGGGGTTCTGTGTATTTCCGTGGTCTGTTTGATTATTTCCTTCCCCAGTTTGGGGAAGTTTTCAGCAATTATTTCTTCTAAGATACTTTCCATCTCTTTTCCTCTCTATTCTTCTTCTGGGACCCCTATAATACGGATATTGTTCCTTTTGGATTGGTCACACAGTTCTCTTAATATTGTTTCATTCCTGGAGATCCTTTTGTCTCTCTCTATGTCAGCTTCTATGCGTTCCTGTTCTCTGATTTCAATTCCATCAATGGCCTCTTGCATTCTATCCATTCTGCTTATAAACCTTTCCAGAGTTTGTTTCATTTCTGCGATCTCCTTTCTGGCATCTGTGATCTCCCTCCGGACTTCATCCCATTTCTCTTGCGTATTTCTCTGCATCTCTGTCAGCATGTTTATGATTCTTATTTTGAATTCTTTGTCAGGAAGACTGGTTAGGTCTGTCTCCTTCTCTGGTGTTGTCTCTGTGATCTTTGTCTGCCTGTAGCTTTGCCTTTTCATGGTGATAGGAATAGTCTGCAGAACTGGGATGAGTGACGGCTGGAAGGACTTCCTTTCTTGTTGGTCTGTGGCCTTCCTCTCCTGGGAGAACAGCGGGCTCTAGTGGCTTGTGCTGAGCAGCTGCGCGCAGACAGGGTTTCTGCTTCCTGCCCGGCCACTATGGAGTTAATCTCCGCTGTTGCTGTGGGCGTGGCCTGGCTCAGGCAGCTACTCCAAAATGGTGGAGTCGCGTTGGAGCAGGAGCGGCTGGGAGGCTATTTATCTCCGTAAGGGGCCTCCCTGCTCCCTGCAGCCCAGGGGTTAGGGTGCCCAGAGATCCCGGATTCCCTACCTCTGTATTAAGTGACCCGCCCTGCCCCTTTAAGACTTCCAAAAAGCACCCGCCAAAACAAAACAACGACCACAAAAAAAAACAAGAAAAAAAATTTTTTTAATTAAAAAAAAAAAAAAAATTTTTAATTAAAAAAAAAAAAAGGTGGTCGTTCGTTTTTCTTTATTCTCCGGTGCCAGCCTCAGGCCTCTGCTCACCGGTCTTTCTGCCCTGTTTCCCTAGTATTGGGGTCCCTGTCCCTTTAAGACTTCCAAAAAGCGCTCGCCAAAACACAGCAGCAAAAAAGCAAAAAAAAAAAAAAAAAATGGTCGTGCGCTTTTCTTATGTCCTCTGTCACCCAGCCTCCAGTGCCTGCTCACTGTTCTTGCTGCCCTGTTTTCCCAGTATCGAGGGCCCTGCACTCTGGCCCGGATGGCTGGGGCTGGGTGTTCGGCAGCCCTAGGCTCCGTCTCCCTCCCGCTCTGCCTGCTCTTCTCCCGCCGGGAGCTGGGGGGAGGGGCGCTCGGCTCCCGCGGGGCCGGGGCTTGTATCTTACCCCTTTCACGAGGCGCTGGGTTCTCTCAGGTGTGGATGTGGTCTGGATATTGTCCTGTGTCCTCTGGTCTTTATTCTAGGAAGGGTTGTCTTTGTTATATTTTCATAGATATATGTTGTTTTGGGAGGAGATTTCCGCTGCTCTACTCACGCCGCCATCTTCCGCCCCTCTCCTCTGCTCATTTGATTTTTATACTTGATTTATATGTCGATACCACATTTCTCTCTTTATTATTATTATTTTTAATAAATTGCTGAAGTGGTAGGTAGATACAAGATAAAGGTAGAAAACATAGTTTATTGTTGTAAGAGAGCAAATGTAGATGATTAGGTGTGTGCCTGTAGACTATGTGTTAATCCAAGCTAGACAAGGGCAATAAAACATGCACGTATGCATAAGAATTCTCTCAGAACAGGGCGGGGTGAGGTTCTAAGCCTCACATCTGTTGATCCCCAATTTCTCACCTGATGACCCCCCTGCGACTGTGCCTGTCTTAGGTTGTTCCAACCTTGAGGAATCTTACCCGTCTCTGGCTATCCAGCCATCTTCCGGGGCCATACAGGAAAATGTCAAGTTGGTAAGTGAGAGAGAAGCCTTATTGTTTGAAATGGTTAGCTTTTTATTTCTTTGCATATTTATGCCCTGTAGCTTCTATGCCCAGCATTTGTCTTGAGGTATCTTTACCACTTGGAAGAATTATGATACTCGGTAAATTTGATATGAGGCACGAATTCTATTTAAGGGTTGTAATTAGGAAGGAAGAAGAAAAGCTATAGAAGTAGCATGAGGAAGAAAACATGGGAAGATTGATTATTTCTTTGACATATCTTCTTGTAGAGTAACTTCAGCATGTATAGGTTTTAAGCTACTACTTAAATTGCGCACACACATTAACATAATAGGAGTATAGTTACCTAACCAAAGCATACCTGTAATTACCAGCCATCTCCAGTGAAACCAAGAAAACCAGTTAGGCACCTTAGGCATTTGTGAAAACTTATCTATGATATGGTGGATATTGTCCATCTGAACTTGAACAGTCTAAGAGAAATCAGACAAATTAAAACAACCCATTCCTGGGGAATGTTTACAACCCTTATGTTCTTTTAACAATAAATAGTCTGTAGTTGTAAGATTTTGGAACACTACAATTTGCACTTCTCTTAATTCTTGGTTGAGTTCCAACAGTATAGATCCAGTCCAATTTTGTTGTTTTACTGTATGCACAGGCCAGCTTAGATATCTCCTTCTTCATTCCCATGGTAAGTCCAGGAACTAGAGGGATTGGTGCATCTACAGCTGTAGCCCTGTGTGGATCATTGTTGGGGATTTTGATGATCATCTTCTGGCATGGGTCTTCCAGAGAGTGCTGATGTTGGAAGTTCTTTTTCATATCGTACCTTAGTTCATTTTCGGGGTAGCCCAATTAGGCTTTGATCCTCTGTATAAACACAAACAAACCCTTTGCCTACACTTTTATATGCCCTTTATACTCTTGTGTAGAACTCGTTGGAGGTCACCACACAGGAACTGCCTATTTTTTTTTTTGGTATCACTAATCTACACTTACATGATGAATATTATGTTTACTACGCTCTCCCCTATACCAGGTCCCCCCTATAAACCACTTTACAGTCACTGTCCATCAGCATAGCAAAATGTTGTAGAATCACTACTTGCCTTCTCTGTGTTGCACAGCCCTCCCTTTTCTCCTACCCCCCTCATGCATGCTAATCTTAATAACCCCCTACTTCTCCCCCCCCTTATCCCTCCCTACCCACCCATCCTCCCCAGTCCCTTTCCCTTTGGTACCTGTTAGTCCATTCTTGAGTTCTGTGATTCTGGTGCTGTTTTGTTCCTTCAGTTTTTCCTTTGTTCTTATATTCCACAGATAAGTGAAATCATTTGGTATTTCTCTTTCTCTGCTTGGCTTGTTTCACTGAGCATAATACCCTCCAGCTCCATCCATGTTGCTGAAAATGGTAGAATTTGCCCTTTTCTTATGGCTGAGTAGTATTCCATTGTGTATATGTACCACATCTTCTTTATCCATTCATCTATCGATGGACATTTAGGTTGCTTCCAATTCTTGGCTATTGTAAATAGTGCTGCGATAAACATAGTGGTGCACTGACCTTTCTCATACTTGATTGCTGCATTCTTAGGGTAAATTCCTAGGAGTGCAATTCCTGGGTCAAATGGTAAGTCTGTTTTGAGTATTTTGATGTACCTCCATACTGCTTTCCACAATGGTTGAACTAACTTACATTCCCACCAGCAGTGTATGAGAGTTCCCCTTTCTCCACAGCCTTGCCAACATTTGTTGTTGTTTGTCTTTTGGATGGCAGCCATCCTTACTGGTGTGAGGTGATACCTCATTGTAGTTTTAATTTGCATTTCTCTGATAATTAGCAATGAGGAGCATGTTTTCATGTGTCTGATGGCCATCAGTATTTCTTTTTTGGAGAACTGTCTGTTCAGTTCCTCTGCACATTTTTTAATTGGGTTATTTGTTTTTTTGTTCGTTGAGGCATGTGAGCTCTTTATATATTCTGGATGTCAAGCCTTTATCGGATTTGTCATTTTCAAATATATTCTCCCATACTGTAGGGTTCCTTTTTGTTATATTGATGGTGTCTTTTGCTGTACAGAAGCTTTTCAGCTTAATATAGTCCCACTTATTCATTTTTGCTGTTGTTTTCCTTGTCCGGGGAGATATGTTCAAGAAGAGGTCACTCATGTTTATATCTAAGAGGTTTTTGCCTATGTTTTCTTCCAAGAGTTTAATGATTTCATGACTTACATTCAGGTCTTTGATCCATTTTGAGTTTACTTTTGTATATTGGGTTAGACAATGGTCCAGTTTCATTCTCCTACATGTAGCTGTCCAGTTTTGCCAGCACCATCTGCTGAAGAGAATGTCATTTTGCCATTGTATGTCCATGGCTCCTTTATCAAATATTAATTGGCCATATATGTCTGGGTTAATGTCTGGATTCTCTAGTCTGTTCCATTGGTCTATGGCTCTGTTCTTATGCCAGTACCAAATTGTCTCAATTACTATGGCTTTATAGTAGAGCTTGAAGTTGGGGAGTGAAATCCCCCCTACTTTATTCTTCTTTCTCAGAATTGCTTTGGCTATTCGGGGTCTTTGGTGTTTCCATATGAATTTTTGAATTATTTGTTCCAGTTCATTGAAGAAAGTTGCTGGTAGTTTCATAGGGATTGCATCAGATTTGTATATTGCTTTGGGCTGGATGGCCATTTTGATGATATTAATTCTTTCTAGCCACAAGCATGTGATGACTTTCCATCTGTTATTGTCCCATTTAGTTTCTTTTAAGAGTGACTTGTAGTTTTCAGAATATAAGTCTTTCACTTCTTTGGTTAGGTTTATTCCTAGGTATTTTATTTTTTTGGATGCAATTGTGAATGGAGTTGTTTTCCTGATTTCTCTTTCTGTTGGTTCATTGGTAGTGTATAGGAAAGCCACAGATTTCTGTGTGTTGATTTTGTATCCTGCAACGTTGCTGTATTCCGATATCAGTTCTAGTAGTTTTGGGGTGGAGTCTTTATGGATTTTTATGTACAGTATCATGTCGTCTGCAAATAGTGACAGTTTAACTTCTTCTTTACCAATATGGATTAATTGTATTTCTTTGTTTTGTCTGATTGCTGTGGCTAGGACCTTAAGTACTATGTTAAGTAGCAGTGGGGAGAGTGGGCATCCCTGTCTAGTTCCCGATCTCAGAGGAAATGCTTTCAGCTTCTCGCTGTTCAATATAATGTTTTCTGTGGGTTTATCATAGATTGCCTTTATTATGTTGAGGTACTTGCCCTCTATTCCCATTTTGCTGAGAGTTGTTATCATGAATGGATGTTGAACTTTGTCAAATGCTTTTTCAGCATCTATGGAGATGATCATGTGGTTTTTGTCTTTCTTTTTGTTGATGTGGTGGATGATGTTGATGGGCTTTCGAATGCTGTACTTTCATCAGATCTTTAACCATTGTCATTTGTAAGTCTTTTAGTATTTACAGTCACTGTTTTATTACTCTTAAGCTAGTAAAGAACTAGATTTCAGCAGAACAGGTATTGGTTACATAAATCAAGTAAACTAAAGAAGATGATTTTGTGACTTTTTGTTTCAAATTTTGTTGATAATGTGTTCTAAGCTTTTTCTCTTAAGCTGACAACAGTTTAGTAAATGAGTGCCTTTATAAGCAGAATTGAAACTTTATTTTTCTCTCTACCTGATCCCTCCATAATTTAAAAACTCTCAGTAACTATTTTTATATTTCATGGCAATATGTTTATTTGCATAAGTTCAATAAGAATCTGAATTCCTTTTAAAAGGACCATTTAAAAACACTGGTTATACTACCAATTCTTTGTCTGGAATGTCATACCTGAGAGACATGTGTGAACTCGGATATGAACAGACAGCTTTAAGGAACTAAGTTTGACTTTATAAAGCCAGCAAAGCCCCTTGGAAAAACTGGCCTAGTACCTTGCTTACAGAGTTCCAGCAGCCTTACCAGGTGAGTAAGGAAGGTCATTTCCTGGCAGGTGCAGGAACCTCAAGAGAGGAATTCACCCAAATCTACGGGTACTGCAGGCACAACCTGATGGCAAGTTTGGCTTGGCTTTCAAGCCTCAAGAAGCCTTAATAGTCCAATCTGAAATTCCTTACAAAAAGTTCCAGCAAAGCATATTTAAAAGAGCCCATGTAATCAATTGTTCTTCTTGCTGCACTTATGTAAATAATCAAGCCAACTGTTAATTATTTTCTTAATCTAACTACTTCTAATAAAAATAAGGGTGATTTTAGAGAAAAGTATTGTTTCAATAGTGTAGTCTTATCTATACTAAATCCTAATACTAGTCATTGAGATGTAAACTCAATCCAGAATTCCAGTCCCCCATAATAGCCTGGCTAATGCCCTTACTGGGCTCCTTAATAACAGTTTGTGGTTTACTCTTAGTTGCCCCTTGTGTCCTCAGGTTCCTCCAAAGTGGCTAACCCAGATGACCCGAGTCGCCACCAACCAGATGTTACTTCACCGTTACATACCTCTTCCCACTGAACTCCCTCCTTCGGCCTCATACCAGCCCCAAACCCCTATGACAACCCTTGTCAGCTGGAAGTAGCCCGATTGAGTCATCGCCCATTATGACCAAAAGGCTAGAATGTTAGGCTGGAGAAAGGAATAACAAGGACATGCAAACAGAACAGAGAGATGCCATTGGGGGAGATCAGACCAGACCCCAAAGTCCATGCCGTATATGGAAAGGGGACAGCTCTCCCTGAATTCCATCCTGATGTGCCAACTGGGACCCAGATGTCAGCCTCCTCCCTCTTGGAAGGAAAAAAGTTTCTAGTTGTCTATTATGTCACCTTTAGCCAATCATACCTCTCAACACCCCCTTAGGATAGCTTGCCCACTCCTCCCCCTCCTAATCCCTTATAAGCGCCCCACCTCCCTAACCGGGTGTGACTTCTCCGGCTTGTAGTACCCAGGCAGGGAGAATATCACCCGGGGGTATTTAAATAAGTTACCTGGACCTTTGTTGCCTCTCTTTGCCTGCTTATTCTGGCTAGAATTTATCTTACATAAAGGAAGGTACCTCAGCATAGCCCATGTCTTTATTGTGTCAATCATGCAGGCCCTGCTTACTTTTTGACCTTTACCTATATGCTGTTTTATTTCTCCTTCCAGCCCTAATTAAGTAGTTTGTAACCTAGGCAACTAATTTAGCATACAGGCCCAGCCGTAAATAACAGTGAAAAGCAGGAAGGATTCCATCTTAAAGATTGTATTTTAAATACCCAGGAAGTTAAAAATGTAAGATTTTTAACTTACTCTTTAGCAAACAGACAATAACTCAGCCCACCTTGGGGGCTGGGCAGGCAAGCTGTTTGACATGCTCCCAGACCAAGATGCTGGTACCTAGGGAGAAACCACAGCAGGAAATTCCTTGTGTTAAGCTAATTCTAAGTATTCAAAACCACTTAACAAGTTTGCATCCCCAGTCCTTAGTCACATTCCTAAAGAATCCTTAAAAGGGGGAACCCTGACCTTTTGGCATGCTCCTCTCTCTGAGGTCACCCTCACTTTATAAGTGCATAACCTTTTAACTTTAAATTCTGTCTTTTCAACCTTTCAGGGAGCGTTCCTCTCTCTGGGATCGCCCACACTTCCTAGGTGCGTACCCTTTTAATATTTTCCCAACCTTTCAGGGGTGCCTCTTCTCCAGGTGTGCTCCTTTTGCCTTAAATAAACTTTTCACTTAAACGCACTGTCTCTGCACCTCTCCAGTAGTGTTTTATTACTTTGCTTTGTCATTCTAATCCTCTGAATTCTGGCTTTAACCTTCACTCCATTCTATCTCAGATAAGTAAGGGAGGGGCTGCTGAGAGCTCAGACCTGGCTTTGCAAATTACCATTGCCTGGGTGACCGGGAACTGCAATTTACAGTCATGCTGCCTTAAAGTCTCCCTTCTTTACCTATAGGAAGTTCACAGAATATAATCTTACTCCATCCAGTGCTCTGTGGCTCCCCCAAAGCCTGGGGTGGTAGGGACTCAGTTCCCACACCCTGCAGATACAAGCAGGCTGGATGCCACATGACCCTGGCTTAAGGAGTTAGCAGGGGTCCTGCCCCATGCTGAGTAGTTATTCAATGAACTTCCTTTATTATTCTATTCTGTCATTCCCTAACACTCTTACTTTAATGAATTCCTTCCTCACTTTGTGCTCTGACTTCCCTGTGTCACTCACTGAACTCTCCCTAACAAAGTGATAACTCATTGTAATTTTGATTTGAATTTCTCTAATGATCAGCAATATAGAGCATCTTTTCATGTGCCTACTGGCCATCTGTGTGTCTCCTTAGGAAAACAATGTCTGCTCAGGTCCTCTACCCATTTTTTCATTGTATTTTTTGGCATTGAGTCTTATGAGTTCTTTATGTATTTTGGATGTTGAACCCTTATTGAATAAATGTGCTTGAATATATCCTGCCACACTATAGGTTACCTTTTTTTTGTTCAGTTGATGGTGTCTTTGCCACACAAGAACGTTTAGTTTGTTGTAGGACCACTTCATTTTTTATTTTGTTTGACTTGCCTGGAGAAAGTTGTCCAGAAAAAAATTTCTCATGTTTATGTTAAAATATTTTTGCCTTAGCTTTCTTCTAAGAGTTTTATTGTTTCATCTTTTATTTAGGTCTTTAATCCATTTTTAATTTACTTTTGTGTATGGAGTTAGACATTGATTCAGTTTCATTCTCTTGCATGTAGCTGTACAGTTTTCCCAATACCAGTTGTTGAAAAGCCTCTCATTTTCCCTTATATATTCATGGCCGTTTATAGTACATTAAATGACCATATATGTATCTGTTTATATCTGGGCTCTCTATTCTGTTCTCTTGACCTCTAGGTCTGTTCTTCTGCTAGTACCATACTGTTTTGATTACAGTAGCTTTCTAGTATACCTTGAAGACAAGGAGTCTAATACCACCCAGCTTTGTTCTCTTTGTCAAGATTGCTTTGGCTATTTAGGGTCTTTTGTGGTTCCATATGAATTTTGGGATTCTTTGCTTTAGTTCACTGAAAAGTGCTGAATATTGAGTTTTGTGCAATGTTTTTCAGGATCTATTGAGATGATTATGTGGTTTTTATTCTTCTGTTTGTTAATGTGGTGTATCACAGTTATTGACTTAAGAAAATTGTACTAGCATGCCTGTATTAAATCCCACTTGGTTGTGATGGATTAACCTTTTGATGTATTTTTTAATTCAGTTTGCTAATATTTTGTTGAGGATTTCTGCATCTATGTTCATAAGGGACATTGGTCTACATTTCCTTTGTAGTGTCTTTGTCTGGTTTGGGTATTACAGTGATGTAGGCCTCATTGAATGAGTTTGGGGTTATTCCCTCCTACTTTTTGGAATAGTTTAAGAAGGATGGTTATTAGCTATTCTTTAAGTACTTGGTAGTTTCCATCTGTGAAGCCATCTGGTCAAGCACTTTGGTTTCATGGGAGCTTTTTGATTACCAATTCTATTTCATTACTGTTAATTAATTGTTCTGTTCATATATTCTATTTCTTCCTGGATTAACATGGATGGTCATATTTTTCTAGGAATTTGTCCATTTCTTCTACTTTGTCCAATTGTCCAATTTATTAACATATACTTTTCCACAGAATTCTCTAATAATATTTTGTAATTCAGTGGTATCAGTTCTAACTTCTTTTTCATTTCTGATTTTATTTGTATACTCTCTTAATATTTTGTTCATCTTTTCAAAGAACCAGCTTTTAGTTTCGTTCATTCTTTATTGTTTCATTTGTCTCTATTTTATTTATTTCTGCTCTGATTTCATAATGCCCCTTCTACTATCTATGGATTAGATTTTTTCTTCCTTTTCTATTTTCTAATGAGTTTAGGCTTTATTTGACATTGTTCTTGTCTCTTGACATAGGGGTGTATTTCTATATACTTCCTCTTTAGAACTTCTTTTGCAGAGTTCCATAAATTATGGACAATTGTATTTTTATTTTCTTTTGTCTCCATGTATTGTTTGATTTCTGTTTTAATTGGTTCATTATTTCATTGATTATTAAGAAGAGTATTGTTTCACCTCCATGTTTTTGTATCTTTTTTTTCTTCCTTTTATTTCTAGTTTCACACAGCCATTGTCTGAGAAGTTTACTGACACAATTTCAATCCTTTTGAATTTATTGAGTCTCTGATTTCATTATGTCCCTTCTACTATCTATGGATTAGATTGTCTAGTATGTGATCTATTCTGAAGAATGTTCCATGTACACTTGAGAAAAATGTGTGTGTTGTTGCATTTGAGTGGAATGTTCTGTAAATATCTGGTAGGTCTCTCTCATTTAATGTGTTGTTCAGTGCCTCTGTTTCCTTTTTTATTTTCTGTATAGTTGATTTACTGATATAAGTATAATTAGTATATTAAATTCCCCTAATATGAATGAGTTTCAGTCTATTTCCTCTTATCATTTATAATGTCATTTGTCTCATTTTACTTTCTTTGTTTTGAAATCTTTTTTGTCTGATACATGTACTGCTATACCTATTTAATTCCTATCATTTACATGAAATATCTTTTCCCATCCCTTCCCTTTTAGTATGTCAGTGTTCTTATATCTGAAATGAGTATTGTAGGCAGCCTATACATGTGTCTTCTATCTTTATCTATTCATCTACTGATGGACACTTAGGTTGCTTCCATATCTTGGTTATATTAAAAAGTGCTGCAATAAACATAGGCATGCATATGTCTCTTTGAATCTGAGAAGTTGTATTAATTGGGTAAACTCCAAGGAGTGAGATTCTCAGGTCAAATGGTATTTCCATTGATTCTTTTTTGAGAAACTTCCATATTATTTTCCATAATGGTTGAACTAGCTTTCATTCCCACCAGCAGTGTAGGATGGTTCCCCTTTCTCCGCATCCACACTAGCATTTGTTGTTTTTAGTCTTTTCGATGTTGGCCATCGTTACTGGTGTGAGGTAATATCTCATTGTGGTTTCAATTTGCATTTCCCTGATGACTAGTGATGTGCAGCATCTTGTCTTGTGTCTGCTGGGCATCTTAATTTCTTCTTTGGAGAACTTTCTCTTCATATCCTCTGCCCATTTGTTAACCTGGTTGAGGCATGTAAGTTCTTTATATATTTTGGATGTCAACACTTTGTAATTTACAAATGTATTCTCCCATACTGTAGGATGCCTTTTTGTTCTGTTGATGGTGTCCTTTGCCATACAGAAACTTTTTAGTTTGGTGTACTCCCATGAGTTCATTTTTGCTTTTGTTTCCCTTGCTCAAAGAGATACATTCAGGAAGAAGTTGCTAATGCTTATATTCAGGAGGTTTTTGCCTATATTGTCTTCTAAGAGTTTTATGGTTTCATGATTTACATTCTGGTCTTTCATCCATTTCGAGTTTACTTTGTGTATAGGGTTAAACAGTAATCCAGTTTCATTCTCTTGCAAGTAGCTATCCAGTATTGCCAACAGCAACTGTTGAAGAGGCTGTCATTTGCTATTGTACATCCATGGGCCATTTATCATAAATTAATTGACCATATATGGTTGGGTTTATATCAGGGCTCTTTAGTCTCTTTCATTGGTCTACAGTTCTGTTCTTGTGCCAGTACAAAATTGTCTTGATTACTGTGGCTTTGTAGTAGAGCTTCAAGTTGGGCAGATAAGTCCCCCCCATTTTATACTTCCTTCTCAGGATTGCTTTGGCGATTTGGCATCTTTTGTGGTTCCATATGAATTTTAGAACGATTTTCTCTAGTTTATTGAAGAATGCTGTTGCTGTTTGTATTTTGATAGGAATTGCATTGAATCTATAGATTGCTTTAGGCAGATTGGCCATTTTGACAATATTAATTCTTCCTATTCATGAGCACGGGATGTGTTTCCATTTATTGGAATCTTTATTTTCTCTCATGAAAGTCTTGTAGTTTCCTGAGTATAGGTCTTTCACTTACTTGGTTGGGTTTATTCCTAGGCATTATATTCTTTCTGCTGCAACTGTGAATGGAACTGGTTTCCTGATTTCTCTCTCTGCTAGTTCATTGTTAGTGTATAGCAATGCCACAGATTTCTGTGTATTAATTTTGTATCCTGCAACTTTGCTGAATTCAGATATTAGATCTAGTAGTTTTGGAGTCTATTCTTTAGGGTTTTTTATGTACAATATCATGTCATCTGTGAACAGGGACAGTTTAACTTCTTCCTTGCCAATCTGGATGCTTTTTATTTCTTTGTGTTGTCTGTTTGCTGTGGGTAGGACCACCAGTACTATCTTGAATAAAAGTGGGGAGAGTGGGCATCCTTGTCTTGTTCCCAATCTTAAAGGAAAACCTTTCAGCTTCTTGCTGTTAAGTATAATGTTGGATGTGTTTTTTTCATATATGGCCTTTATTATGTTGAGGTACTTACCCTCTATACCCATTTTGTTGAGAGTTTTGATCGTGAATGCATGTTGATTTTTGTCAAACGTTTTTCAGCATCTATGGAGATGTCATGTGGTTTTTGTCCCTTTTGATATGGTGGATGACACTGATGAATTTTCAAATGCTGTACCAACCTTGCAGCCCTGAAATAAATCCAACTTGATCATGTTGGGTGACTTTTTAATGTATTTTTTATTTCGGTTTGCTAATATTTTGTTGAGTACTTTTGCAACTATGTTCGTCAGGGATATTGGTCTGTAATTTTCTTTCTTTGTGGTGTCTTTGCCTGGTTTTGGTATTAGAGTGATGCTGGCCTCATAGAATGAGTTTGGAAGTATTCCCTCTTCTTCTACTCTTTGGAAAACTTTAAGGAGGATGTGTATTATGTCTTCACTAAATGTTAGATAAAATTCATCGGTGAAGATTTCTGGTCCAAAGGTTTTGTTCTTAGGTAGTTTTTGATAACCAGTTCAATTCGTTGCTGGTAATTGGTCTGTTCAGATTTTCTGTTTCTTTCTGTTTCAGCCTTGGAACATTGTATTTTTTTAGAAAGTTGTCCATTTCTTCTAGGTTATCCAGTTTGTTAGAATATAATTTTTCATAGTGTTCTCTAATAATTCTTTTGCAGTGGTGTTTTTTTCCATTCTCATTTCTGTTTCTGTTTATTTGAGTAGACTCTCTTTTTTTCTTGATAAGTCTGGCTAGGGGGTTATCTATTTTGTTTATTTTCTCAAAGAACTAGCTCTTGCTTTCATTGATTCTTTCTGTTGTTTTATTCTTCTCAATTTTATTTATTTCTGCTCTAATCTTTATTATGTCCCTCCTTCTACTGACTTTGGGCTTCTTTTTTTCTTTTTCTACTTTCATTAATTTTGAGTTTAGACAGCTCATATGTGATTGTTCTTCTTTCCTGAGGTAGGCCTGTATTGCAATATACTTTCCTCTTAGCATGGCTTTTGCTGAATCCCACAGATTTTGCGTTGTTGAATTATTGTTGTCATTTGGCTCTATATGTTGCTTGATCACTGTTTTTATTTGGTCTTTGCTCCATTGGTTATTTAGGAGCATGTTGTGAAGCCTCCACGTGTTTGTGGGATTTTTTCATTTTCTTTGCGTAATTTATTTCTACTTTCTTACCTTTTAGGTCTGAGAAACTAGTTGTTACAATTTCAATATTTTTGAATTTACTGAGGCTCTTTTTGTGGCCTAGTATATGATCTATTCTTGAAAATGTTCCATGTGCACTTGAGAAGAATGTGTATTCTGTTGCTTTTGGGTGTAGAGTTCTGTAGATGTCTGTTAGGTCCATCTGTTCTATTGTGTTGTTCAGTGCCTCTGTCTCCTTACTTATCTTATATCTGGTTGATCTGCCCTTCAGAGTGAGTGGAGTGTTGAATTCTCCTAGAATGAATGCTTTGCATACTATTTCCCCTTTTAATTCTGTTAGTATTTGTTTCACATGTGTGGGTGCTCCTGTGTTTGGAGCATAGATATTAATAATGGTTATATATTTGTGTTAGATTGACCTTTTTATTATGTAATATCCTTCTTTGTCTCTTGTTAGTTTCTTTGTTTTGAATTCTATTTTGTCAGATAGCAGTCCTACAACCCCTGCTTTTTTTTGCCTTATTAGGTGCATGAAATATCTTTTCCATTCCTTCACTTTTAGTCTGTGTATGTCTTTGTGTTTACAGTGAATCTCTTGTAGGCATCATATATATGGGTCTTGTTTTTTATCCATTCAGTGATTCTGTGTCTTTGGATTGGTGCATTCCATGCATTTACATTTAGGATTATTATCGATAGGTATGTACTTATTGCCATTGCAGGCTTTAGATTCCTGGTTACCAATCATTCAAGGTCAACTTCTTTTCTTTCTAGGAGTCTAACTTAACTCACTTAATATGCTGTTACGAGGACAATATAAACGTTCTTTTTTTTTCTACTCCTTTTTCTTCATCCTCCTTTCTTTATATATTAGGTATCATATTCTGTACTCTTTGTCTATCCCTTAAATGCCTTTGGGGATAGTTAATTTAATTTTGCATTTTATTTGTAATTAGCTATTCTACTTTCTTTACTGTGGTTTTATCTTCTCTGTTGACAGCTATTAAACCTTAGGAACACTTCTATCTCTAGCAGTGCCTCCAAAATACACTGTAGAGAGAGTGTGTGGGAAGTAAATTCTCTCAGCTTTTGCTTATATGGAATCTGTTTAATCCCTCATTCAAATTTAAATGATGATCTTGCTGGAAAATGTCATCTTGGTTCAAGGCCCTTCTGCTTCATTGCATTAAATACATCATGCCACTCTCTTCTGGCCTGTAAGGTTTCTGCTGAGAAGTCTGATGATAGCCTGGTGGGTTTTCCTTTGTATGTGATCTTATTTCTCTCTCTGGCTGCTTTTAATAGTCTGTTCTTATCCCTGATCTTTGCCATTTTAATTACTGTATGTCTTGGTGTTGTCTTCCTTGGGTCCCTTGTGTTGGGAGATCTGTGCATCTCCATGGCCTCAGAGACTATCTCCCTCCCCAGATTGGGGAAATTTTTGGCAATTACCTCCTCAAAGACACTTTGTATCCCTTTTTCTCTCTCTTCTTCTTCTGGTATCCCAATAATGCGAATATTGTTCTGTTTGGATTTGTCACACAGTTCTCTCAACATTATTTCATAGAGATCCTTTTATCTCTCTGGGCCTCAGCTTCTTTGTATTCCTCTTCTCTAGTTTCTATTTCATTTATCATCTCCTGCACCGTATTCAACCTGCCTTTAATACCCTCCATTGTGCTCTTCAATGATTGGATGTCTGACCAGAATTTATTCCTGAGTTCTTGAATATCTTTCCATATCTCCATGAGCATGTTAATGATTTTTGTTTTGAACTTCCTTTAAGGAAGATTCTTGAGGTCGTTGTCATTTTAATCTTTCTCAGGAGCTGTATTAATAATTTTACTTTGAACCAGGTTCCTTTGGCTTTTCATATTTGTATATGGCATCCTCTAGTGTCCAGAAGCTCTACTTTCTGAAGCTTCTCAATCCATGAAGCAATGTTAGGGGTCGCAGGGGAGTGGTATTGGTGCCTGGGGGGAGGAAAGAACTGTTTTCGGCTTCCTGGCTGCTATGCCTGTTTCCACTGCCTGAACCAGTGGGCCAAGCACTCAAGTTTACATCTCTATGCTTTCTGTTTGTAGATGCTGTAGACAGATCTTCCCTCTGGGTGGCCTAATGCCAGGTTAGGGTTTGCCTGTTTGCGAGCAAAGTGGGGCTGGCTTGGAGAAAGGAGCAGTAGGCTGTGTATCACAGAGGGGTTCCTTGGATCTGTGTAGCCATCCAGGGAGCTGGAGCACCTAGAGATCATGAAAGCTCCCAACCTGCTGTGCCGAGTGCACCTGGACAATTTTGTCTACCTGTGTCCTTTCTCCTGAGCAGTAAGTTCTGTGTAATCCTTGTCCCTTTAGCAGCCCTCTTGTTAAGGGCTTCTTTGTTAGAAAGTCTCTCAGACTGCCTGCCTTTCTTTTGTCCCAGAGCAGCTGGATATGGAACTCTGCTTTCCACAAGCAGCTGGAATCTCAGTCTCTCCAGGAATTCTGCCTGTCTTAGCTTTCCAACCCCCTGATCACTACAGTATCATGCAAGCACCATCTAATGTAGGTTTGTGCTCCCAGAGCAGATCCCCAAAGTTAGGTATTCCGCAATCACAGGCCTCCAGTCCCTCCCTGCTCCATTTATCTTCCTCCCACTGGTGAGCTGGGATGGGGGAAAGGCTTGGGTCCCTCTGGGCCACAGCTGTGGTACGTTACCCTGTTCCGTGAGGTCTGTTCTTTTCTCCAGGTGTGTTAAGTCTTGCACAGTCCTCTTTCCTGCTGTTCTTTCAGGATTAGGTGTATTCATTATATTTTTGTATTATATGCAGTTTTATGAGGAAGCCTCTGTCTCTCCTCTCACACCACCATCTTTAATCCTCCTTCCCTAATTTCATTTTCACATTACATACAAAAGCCTAGATATAGAAGTAAATGGGTAAAGATGAGGTAGTTCATATACATAGGGAAATATTTTTCAGCAATATAAAGAAGAAATCCTAGCATTTTTGACAATAAGTTTTGGCCTGGAGATTATTATGCTTAGTGAAAAAAGCCAGGCAAAGATATAGAAACACCACATGATTTCACTTATATGTGGAATGTAAAGGCAAAAAAATCCTCCAAATGAAGAAGATATCAGTAGACTCATAAACACTGAGAACTGACAGATCTCTAATGAGTGGGAGGATTTGTGTGGGTTGGTAGGTGAGTATGGAGGATAAAGTGGCACAAAACCTAAACCATAATATAATTTGGCCATGGGGATGGAAGTGCAGAGTAGACATTACTGTCAGTGGCTGTATATCATCTTTCTATGTTGACAGGAACTTCCCTAGCTAGGTTAAAGTTTTAATAATGTGTATAAGTGTTGAATCACTGTATTGTATGCTTTAAACCAATACTGTATATCAACTGTACTTCAATTTAAAAAATTCAAAAAAGATGTGCTTAGAGTGGCTATTCCTTTCTTGATGCTGATTTTAGAGGAATAACTTTCAGCTTTCACCATCAAGTATGTTAACTGGGGGTTTGTCCTATATGCCTTCATTATGCTTAGATATGTTTCCTTAATATCTATTTGCTGAGAGTTTTTAACATGAATGGATGTTGAATTTTGTCAAATGTTTTATCAATAACTATTGAGATGATTATATGAGTTTTCATCCGTTCTTTTGCTCATGTGGTATATCACTTTGATTTGTGGATGCTGAACTATTCAAGCATCCCAGGAATAATACCCACTTGGTTGTGATAGGTGGCCCTTCTGATGCATTTTTGAGTTCAGTTTACTAATTGTTAAGGATTTTTGCATCTATGTTCATAAGGGGATATTGGCCTATAATTTTCTTTTTTAAAAAAATATTTCAGTCTACCTTTGGTATAACCATAATTCTGGGTTCACACAATGAGTCTCAGATTACTCCCTCCTCTTCTATGTTGTGGAATAATTTAAGAAGGATGGGTGTTATCTCTTCTGTAAATTTTTGTAGATTTCAACTGTGAAGCCATCTAGGCCTGGACTTTTGTTTGTTGGGGTTTATTTTGACTATCATTCAATTTCATGCTGGTAATAATTGTGTTCAAAATTTCTGTTTCTTCACGGGTCACTCTTGGTAGATTGTACATTTCTAGGAATTTTTCCATTTTTTCTGGGTGTCCAATATATTGATATAGTTTTTCTTACAAATCTCTTATAAGCCCTAGAATATCTGCATTGTTAGTTGTAACTTCTTTTTTATTTCTGATATTTTTCTTTTTTTTGGGTCCTCTCTATTTTCTTGATAAGTCTTTCAAGGTGCCGTGTATTTTCTTCATTTTCTCAAAGAAGCAACTTTTGGTTTCTTTGTTTTTTGTATTGATTTTGTTATCTTAATTTTACTTATTTCTACTCTGATATTTATTATTATAACATCCCTCCTTCTACTAACTTTAGTCTTTGTTCTTTTCTAGTTTTGAGATTAATTATACTGTTCATTTTGGATTATTCTTGTCTTGAGGTAGTCCTGTATTGCTATAAACTTCTCTCTTAGAGCTGCTTTTGCTGCAACCCACATATGTTGAACCATCGTGTTTTTGTTTTCTTTTGTCTCTATGCATTGCTTGATTTCCTCTTTGACTTGTTTGTTGATCCTCTATGTGTTTGTGGGTTTTTTTCTGGCTTTCTTCATGTAATTGATTTCTTGTTTTATACCATTGTGATCTGAGAAGATGTTGTTGCAATTTTAGTGTTTGTAAACTTATTGATTCTTTTTTTGAGTCCTAATATGTGATCTATTCTGGAGAATGTTCCATGTGCACTGGAGAAAAATATGTATTCTGATGCTTTTAAGCAGAATGTTTTGTTAATATCTGGTAAGTCTATATGGTGTAATGTGTCATTCAACACCACTATTTCCTTATTTATTTTCTGTCTGGATGATCATTACATGGACTTAAGTGGGGTGTTACAGTCCTCTATTATAATTATGTTGCTATTTCTACATTTAGATATATTAATATGTGTTTTCTATATTTAGGTCCTCCTATGATCCATGCATAGATATTTACAATTGCTATATTTTCTTGTTAAATGTATCCATTCATTACTATATAATGTCCTTCTTTGTTTCTTGTTACTTTATTTGTTTTGAAGTCTATTTTGTCTGATACAACTACTACAACTCCTGCTTTTTTCTCCCTTTTATTTGCATTAAGTATCTTTTCATCCCTTAACTTTCTGTCTATGTATGATGCTAGGTTGAAATGAGTCTCCTGAAAACATCATGTAGATTGGTCTTGTTTCTTTATCTATTCTCCAACCCTATTTCTTGTGATTGTGGTACTTAATTCATTTACATTTAAGGTATGTACATATTGCCATCTTATTAATTGTTTTCCTATTGTATTGTAGTTCATCTCTAATCATTTCTTCCTATCTTATACACTTCTCTTCTGATTTCACAAATTTTCTTTGGTGTTATGCTTGAATTCCTTAAAAATTTATTTTTTGTTTCTATTAAGGCTTTAAATTTGTGTTTACCATAAAGTTCATTATTTCCTCAATATATAAAAGTCCGTATTAAGCTGATGGTTCCTCGATTTCAAATATATCCTAAAAGTTTTACTTTTTTATTCTTCTTCCTCCTCCACATATATGCATAATATAAAATCTACATCTTTTGTGTTACCCTTGAATGATTTTGTGTATAGTTGATTTTGCCACTTTTTTAACATTAGACTTGCTTTGTAATAATTGGTCTACTACATTTATTGTGGGTTTATTTCATTTATGAAAAATATTTATACTTAAGAGCATTTCCATCTAAAGAGGTCCCTTTAACTTATCCGGTAAGACTGATTTTTTGGTAGTGAATAATTTAACCTCATTTATCTGGGAAACTTTTAATTTCTCCTTCAATTCTCAATAGTATCTTTTCTGGGTACAGAATTCTTGGTTGTAGGTTCTCCTCTTCCAAAAATTTAAACATTTCATGTTACTCCCTTCTGGTCTGCAAAGTTTCTGCTGAGAAATCTTCTGATAGGCATATGCAGTTTCTCTTATAGGTAACTCTCTGCCATTCTCTTGCTGCATTTAAGATTTTTAATTTTTAATTTTTGTGTTTTAATTACTTAATATATTGGTGTTGTCTTTTGGGGTTTCTTTTGTGAAGGGTTCTTTGTGCTTCCTCAGTGTCTCTTTCCTTCCACAGATTGGGGAAGTTTACAGCTACCAATTCTTCAAAGAGACTTTCTACACCTTTGTCTCTCTTTTCTCCTTTTGGGATGTCTATTATGTTAATATTGTTTCATTTGGAGCTGTCACACGGTTCTCCTAGCATCGTCTCATTTTTAGAAATTCCTTTCTTTATTTGTTCTTCAGCTTGGCTACTCTGCATTTCTCTATCTTCCATCACACTGATTTATTCCTCTGATTCCTGTAGTCTGATATTCATACCCTTTACTGTATTTTTAGTTTCAGTTATTGTATTTTTAAATTCTGAGTTGCTCTTTCATATTTTCTGTGCTGAAATTCTCTTTGTGCTCCTGAATTGATTTTACCATATCAGTGAACCTCCTTATGACTGTTACTTTGAATTTTTTATCAGGAAGATTGATAATCCCTGTTTCATTTAGAACTTTTTCTGATGTTTTATCTTCTTTTGTTTGGAATATATTCCTCTGCCTCCACATTTTGTATGGGTTTCTGTTTATTCTTTTGCATTAGATAGATCAGCTATGCTTCCTTGTATTGAATGTAATCCCTTTATGAACTGGCTATCTTCTGGTGCACAGAAACTCAAGACCCTCTGCTCACCAGTGTCTGTTTCCATTTTTCACCTGAGCTGCAGTTTCCATTGGTGGGCTGATTGTAGGGACCACCTTTCTGCTTGTCTGCCAGCAATCTCTTATCTGAACACGTAGCCTCTGTGTGCACTTTGGGTGATATGAGGTTCTTTTGCTGGGATTGATTGTGTTCTGGGATCTCCTCTTGCCTTCTGTCATCAATGAGAGAGTATTGTTGAACCAAGCATGACAGGTGGGACAGGTATACCATGGGGGTCACCGGGGTTGAAACAGTGTGACATCAGGGGTGAACTTAAATTTTCATAAGGGTTTCTGGTCTGTAATTTCCTTTTTATGCAACGTATTTTTATGGTTTTGGTATTCAGTGATACTAGCCTTGTATAATAAATTTATAAACTTTACATCCTCTTCAATATTTTGGAATAGTTTGTGAAATATACACATTGACTCTTTAAATATTTGGTAGAATTCTCCTGTAAAGCCAACTGCTCCTGATATTTTCTTTGTTGGAAGTTTTTTGATTGCTGATTCTGTGTCATTACCAGGTATTTGTCTGTTGAAATTTTCTATTTCTTCCTTTTTGAGTTTTGGAAGATTGCATGTTTCTAGGAATGTACCCATATATGTTTTCCAAATTATTGACATGTAATTTTCCATAGTAATATCATAATCATTTGCATTTCTTTGGTGTGACTTGTAATCCATTCTTTTTAATTTCTGATTTTATTTGAATCCTTTTTTTCCTGGATGACTCTAGCTAATGATTTATCAATTATGTTTATTTTTGCAACAAACGAACTCTTAGTTTCATGGATCATTTGTATTATCTTTTAGTTTCTATTTTATGTATTTTCATTCTGAACTTTATTATTTTGTTCTTTTTCTGTTTTTCCTTTACCTTTGTTTTGTCCTTTTTCTAGTTCCTTTATGTGTAGGGTTAGATTATTTTTTTAAAGATTTTTCTTCATTCTTGGTATATTTAATTTTCCCTATAAACTTTCCCATTGAAATTGCTTTTGCTTCATCCTAAAGATTTTGAATCACTATGCCTCTCTTTTTGTTTCCAGGTATTTTTTTTATTTCTTCTTTGATTTTTTTATTGGCCTTTTTGTTGTTTAGTAGCATGTTGTTTAGCTTCCGTTTCTGGTTTTTACAGTTTTTTTTCTTATAATTGATTTCCAATTTCAAACTGATGTTTTAAGAGATTCATGATATGATTTAAGTCTTTTTAAATTTATTTAGACTTGTTTTGTTGTCTAACATATTATCTACCTCAAAGAAAGTTCCATGTGCTCTTGAAATAGTATGTATTCTGCCATGTTTTTATAGAATATTCTACATAAAAGTGTTAGGCCCATCTGATTCTAATATGTCATTAAAAGTCACTGCTTCCTTATTGATTTTATGTCTATCCATTGATGAAGTCATGTTGTTGTAATTCCCCCACTCTGTTCATGTTACTGTCAATTTCTTCTTTTATGCCTGTTAATATTTGTTTTATATATAGTAGCTCCATTATTGTATGTATACATATTTATAATTCTGAGGTATTCTTGCTAGATTGAGCCCTTAGTCATTATATAATTTCCTTCCTTTTCTCTCTTGTTGTGGTAATCTTTGTTTTAAATCTACTTTGTGTGATATAAGTACTGCTACTCCAGATTGTTTTTTCATTCCTATTTGCTTGGACTGTCTTTTTCCATCCCTTCAGTTTTGGTCTGTGTTTCTTTAGAGCTGATGCAAGTATCTTGTAGGCAGAATACAGGTGGTTCTTGTTTTTTAATCCATTCAGTCATCCTGTCTTTTTATTGGAGTAATTTTTCCACTTGTATTTAAGGTAGTTATTTATAGGAATACAGTTATTGCCATTTTGTTAATTATTTTTGGTTCTCTTGGTCATTCTAGGATCATTTTTTCTTCCTTTGCTCTCTTCCCTTATGCATAAAGACTTTCTTTAGTGTTATGGTTGGATTCCTTTCTCTTTACTTTTGTGTATTCATTACAGTTTTGGGGTTTGCAGATCCCATGGGGTTTATATATGGAATATTATGTGTATTGCAGTCTGTGCTATGTAGATGGCCACTTAAGTTTGAATGCATACTAGTGGTAGAACCTTTTTTCACCCCTCCATATTTTTTGTGTATGATGTCTTTTACACCTTTAAAATGTGTGATTTCCTTAATTAATTTTAGAAGTAATTGATTTTACTACTTTTGTCTTTTAATCTTTATACTAACTTTTAGATGACTGATCTACTTCCTTTGTTTTATGTTTGCTTCTATCAGTTAATTTTTCTCTTTGTAATTTTCTTGCTTCTAGTTATGGTTTTTTTTCTCCCCCTTAAAAAGTTTCTTTTAATCTTTCTTGTATGACTTGTTTAGTTGTGGTATACTCCTTTAACTTTTCTTTATCTGACAAGCTCTTTAACTCTCCTTTTCTGAATAATAACCTTGACAGGCATTCTTGGTTGTAGTTTTTTTTCCCCTTTAGCACTTTGAATATATCATACTTATTACTCCCTTCTGTCCTGTAGAGTTTCTGCTGCCAGGTCTGCTGACAGCCTTATGGGGTTTCTCTTATACATGTTACTTTTATCTTGCTGCTTTTAAGATTGTCTCTTTGTCTTTAGCATTTTGATAATGTGTTTCGATGTAGACCTCTTGGGTTCATCTTGTTTGGGGCTGTCTTTGTTTCCTGGACCTGGGTGTCTGTTTCTTTCCCCAAGTAAAGGATATTTTCAGCTATTATTTCTTTAAAGTTTTCAACCACTTTCTCTCTCTTCTCCTTCTTAAACTCTTATAATGTAAATGTTAGAATGTTTGATGTTCTGGAAGTCCTTTAACCTATCCTTATTTCATTTTATTCTTTATGCTTTCTTCTGTTCAGCTTGAGTGCTCTCTATTACTGCCTTCCACATCACTGATCTAGTTTGCATCCTATAATCTTCTATTGATTTTTCTCTAGTGTAATTTCATTTCATTTATTCTATTCTTTATCTTTGATTGATTCTTTATATTTTCTATTTTTTAAAGTCCTTTATGATTCCATCCATTCCATTCTTAACTCCAGTTAACCGCTTTATAACCATTACTTTGAACTCTTTATCAGGTAGTTTAGTTAACTGTTTCATTGAGTTCACTTTATGAAATTTTCTTCTTGTTCTTTTATTTTAAGCATATTCCTAAATTTAATCATTTTGTTTGACTTTCTGTGTTTGTTTCTATAGATTAGGTGATAGGGATAACTCTCACAGTCTTAAAGCTGTGGCTTTGTGTAAGAATTTCTCCTGGGTAGACTGCATGTTCCTGGTTATTTCAGCTGGTTGGCTGTATGCTAGGTTGGTATCAGCTGAGATGTCCCCATGTTGGGGCTTCTAGCGCTTTGACTGTGGTTCTCCTAGGTTGGTTCCTACTGGGTCCATGCTAACTGGGTGTCTGAGAATAGAAGGCCACTGCCTGGGATCTCCAAGGTCAGTTTCATGTTGGGGCCACCCTAGGGGAGCAATTGGGAAGGAAGGTTGCTTTTAGGTGGTCTTCTGGATGGGCACAGGGTTGGCTCTTTTTTAGCAGGGAAAGCACAGACAGGAGGGCACAGTTCAGTGGTCTCCCAGGTAGGTGCTCTTTAGGGGTCACCCTAATGGGGTAGCTGTGATAGAAGGGGCATGGGCTGAGTGAATCTACAAGAGTGCTGTTCTTAATGCCACATGAGTGGAGCTGCCATATTTCTGGCATGTGTTTGGGGGTTCAAATGAGATCTCACAGGCTACTTTGGTCACATCTTGAACTTGTGTGTGCACCCTTACTCTTTTCTTCTCTGAAATGTCAATGTGCAGGGAGAATGTAAACAATAGCTTTCACCAGCACCTTCTGTTCCAGAGAGATTTGTAAAATTTTCACCCCTCTTTGGTTGGTGTGTTAGTTCTACAGATCAGTTTCTTTCACTTATCACATGGTTTACCTTTACACTGCAAAACATGGCTATTTTTTATACCCCAGGGCAGGCAAATACGCACTCAGGTACCTCTGTTATATCTTTCCTACTGCAGGTCCAATAAGGGGTGGCAGTCCCTCCCATTACTTTGTCCACTCTCCTCCAATTTTTTATGTGTCCCTTTATCTCTCATTGTGCACAAGGTGGTCACTCAGGCCTCAGTTTTTCTTAGGATGAATTGCTCTGTGTGTAGTTTTTGATTTGATGTGTACATGACAGGTTCACGCTCTTTCTACACCACTATTTTATACCTGCCTCCCAGATTTAATTTCAAATACAACAATTAATGAGAGATATAAACCACATAACCAAAAGCCTTCAGGTGTCCTTCTCAAATCAAGAAATATGTGAACTTCTAGTTTAGGTTATCTTAATCACATTTGGGAATGCATAGATTGCCACTTAAAGTTTTTTGAACATGGTATGCATTTTGTTAACTTCTAATTAATAAAAACTAATGGAAGGAGGGGCGGAAGATGGCGGTGTGAGTAGAGCAGCAGAAATCTCCTCCCAAAACCACATATATCTATGAAAATACAACAAAGACAACTCTTCCTAGAATAAAGACCAGAGGACACAGGACAATATCCAGACCACATCCGCACCTGAGAGAACCCAGCACCTCATGAAGGGGGTATGATACAAGCCCTGGCCCAGCGGGAGCCGAGCGCCAATCCCCCCAACCCCCGGCTGGAGAAGAATAGGCAGAGTGGGAGGGAGACGGAGACCAGGAATGCCGAACACCCAGCCCCAGCAATCCGGGCCAGAGTGCAGACACAGTGCATGCGCAGGGGTCCCTGGACACTGGGGAAACAGGGCAGCAAGAACAATGAGCGGACACTGGAGGCTGGGCGCCGGAGGACATAAAAAAAGCAAGCGATCAATTTTTTTTTTTTTTTTTTTTTTTTTTGCTGTTTTGTATTGGCGAACGCTTTTTGGAAGTCTTAAAGGGATAGGCACACCAATACTAGGGAAACAGGGCAGCAAGACCGGTGAGCAGATGCCTGAGGCTGGAGCTGGAGAATGAAGAAAAATGAGCGGACACCCTTTTAATTATTATTATTTTTTATTTAAATTTTTTTCTTTTTTTTGTGGTCGTTTGTTTTGGCGGGTGCTTTTTGGAAGTCTTAAAGGGGCAGGGCAGGACACTTAATCTAGAGGTAGGGAATCCGGGGATCTTTGGGCACCCTAATTCCCTGGGCTGCAGTGAGCAGGAAGGACACTAATGGAGATAAATAGCCTCCCAGCTGCTATCCCTCCAACGTGACTCCACCACTTTGGAGTAGCTGCCCGAGCGAGGCCACGCCCACAGCAACAGCGGAGATAAACTCCATAGAAGCCGGGCAGGAAGCAGAAAACCTGTCTGCGTGCTGCTGCCCAGCACAAGCCACTAGAGGTCGCTGTTCTCCCAGGAGAGGAGGGCCACAGACCAACAAGAAGGGAAGTTCTTCCAGCCATTGCTCGTCCCAGCTCTGCAAACTATTCCTATCACCATGAAAAGGAAAAGCTACAGGCAGTCAAAGATCACAGAGACAACACCAGAGAAGGAGACAGACCTAACCAGTCTTCCTGACAAAGAATTCAAAATAAGAATCATAAACATGCTGACAGAGATGCAGAGAAATACGCAAGAGAAAGGGAATAAAGTCCGGAGGCAGATCACAGATGACAGAGATTACAGAAATGAAACAAACTCTGGAAGGGTTTATAAGCAGAATGGATAGGATGCAAGAGACCATTGATGGAACTGAAACCAGAGAACAGCAACGCATAGAGGCTAACATAGAGAGAGATAAAAGGATCTCCAGGAATGAAACAATATTAAGAGAACTGTGTGACCAATCCAAAAGGAACAATATACATATTATAGGGGTACCAGAAGAAGAAAAGAGAGGAAAAGAGATGGAAAGTATCTTAGAAGAAATAATTGCTGAAAACTTTCCCAAACTGGGGGAGGAAATAATCAAACAGACCACAGAAATTCACAGAACCCCCAACAGGAAGGATCCAAGGAGGACAACAACAAGACACATAATAATTAAAATGGCAAAGTTAAAGGACAAGGAAAGAGTTTTAAAGGCAGCTAGAGAGAAAAGGTCACCTATAAAGGAAAACCCATCAGGCTAACATCAGACTTCTCGACAGAAACCCTACAGGCCAGAAGAGAATGGCATGATATAATTAATACAATGAAACAGAAGGATCTTGAACCAAGGATACTGTATACAGCATGACTATCATTCAAATATGATGGTGGGATTATACAATTCCCAGATAAACAAAAGCTGAGGGAATTTGCTTCCCACAAAGCACCTCTACAGAACATCTTGCAGGGACTGCTCTAGATGGGAGCACTCCTAGAAAGAGCACAGCACAAAACACTCAAAATATGAAGAATCGAGGAGGAGGAATAAAAAGGGAGAGAAGAAAAGAATCTCCAGACAGTGAACATAACAGCTCAATAAGCGAGCTAAGTTAGGCAGTAAGATACTAAAGAGGCGAACCTTGAACCTTTGGTAACCACGAATTTAAAGCCTGCAATGGCAATAAGTACATATATTTCAATAGACACTGTAAATGTTAATGGGCTGAATGGACCAATCAAAAGACACACAGTAATAGAATGGATAAAAAAGCAAGACCCATCTATAGGCTGATTACAAGAAACTCAACTCAAACCAAAAGACATGTACAGATTAAAAAGTCAAGGGATGGAAAAACATATTTCAAGCAAACAACAGCGAGAAGAAAGCAGGGGTTACAGTACTAATATCAGACAAAATAGACTTCAAAACAAAAAAGTAACAACAGATAAATAAGGACACTACATAATGATAAAAGGCTCAGTCCAACAACAGGATATAACCATTCTAAATATATATGCACCGAACACAGGAGCACCAGCATATATGAAACAAATACTAACAGAAATAAAGGGAGAAATAGACTGCAATGCATTCATTCTAGGAGACTTCAACACACCACTCACCCCAAAGGATAGATCCACTGGGCAGAAAATAAGTAAGGACATGGAAGCACTGAACAACACAGTAGAGCAGATGGACCTAATAGATATCTATAGAACTCTACATCCAAAAGCAACAGGATATACATTCTTCTCAAGTGCACATGGAACATTCTTCCGAAAAGACCACATACTACACCACAAAAAGAGCCTCAGAAAATTCCCAGAGTTTGAAATTCTACAAACCAACTTTTCAGACCACAAAGGCATAAAACTAGGAATAAACTGTAAAAAGAAAGCAAAGAGGCTCACAAAAACATGGAGGCTTAAGAACACGCTCCTAAATAATCAATGATTCAATGACCAAATTAAAATGGAGATTCAGCAATATATGGAAACAAATGACAACAACAACACTAAGAACCAACTTCTGTGGGACACAGCAAAAGCAATCTTAAGAGGAAAGTATATAGCAATCCAAGCATATTTAAAAAAGGAAGAACAATCCCAAATGAATGGTCTAATGTCACAATTATCGAAATTGGAAAAAGAGGAACAAATGAGGCCTAAGGTCAGCAGAAGGAGGGACATAATAAAGATCAGAGAAGAAATAAACAAAATTGAGAAGAAAAAAACAATAACAAAAATTAATGAAACCAAGAGCTGGTTCTTCGAGAAAATAAAGAAAATAGGTAAGCCTCTAGCCAGACTTATTAAGAAGAAAAGAGAGTCAACACAAATCAACAGGATCAGAAAGGAGAAAGGAAAAATCACGATGGAACCAACAGAAATACAAAGAATTATTAGAGAATACTATGAAAACCTATATGATAACAAGCTGGGAAACCTAGGAGAAATTGACAACTACCTAGAAATATACAACCTTCCAAGACTGACCCAGAAAGAAACAGAAAATCTAAACAGACCAATTGCCAGCAACGAAATTGAAGTGGTAATCAAAAAACTACCAAAGAACAAACCCCTGGCCAGATGGATTTACCACGGAATTTTATCAGACATACAGGGAAGACATAATACCCATTTTCCATAAAGTTTTCCAAAAAGTAGAGGAGGAGGGTATACTGCCTATCTCATTCTATGAAGGTAACACCACCCTAATATCAAAACCAGGCAAAGACCCCACCAAAAAAGAAAACTACAGACCAATATCCCTGATGAACGTAGATGCAAAAATACTCAACAAAATATTAGCAAACCGAATTCAAAAATACACCAAAAGGATCATACACCACTACCAAGTGGTATTAATCCCAGGGATGCAAGGATGGTACTACATTAGAAAGTCCATCAACATAACGCACCACATCAACAAAAAGAAAGACAAAAACCACATGATCATCTCCATAGATGCTGAAAAAGCATTTGACAAAGTTCAAAATCCATTCATGATAAAAATTCTCAGCAAAATGTGAATAGAGGGCAAGTACCTCAACATAATAAAGGCCATCAATGACAAACACACAGCCAACATTATATTGAACAGCGAGAAGCTGAAAGCATTTCCTCTGAGATCGGGAACTAGACAGGGATGCCCACTCTCCCCACTGTTATTTAGCATATTACTGGAGGTCCTAGCCATGGCAATCAGACAAAACAAAAAAATACAAGGAATCCAGATTGGTGAAGAAGCAGTTAAACTGTCACTATTTGCAGATGACATGATACTGTACATAAAAAACCCTAAAGACTCTACCTCAAAACTACTAGAACTGATGTCGGAATACAGTAAAGTTGCAGGATACAAAATCAATACACAGAAATATGTGGCTTTCCTATACACTAACAATGAACCAACAGAAAGAGAAATCAGGAAAACAACTCCATTCACAATTGCATCAAAAAAAATAAAATGCCTAGGAATAAACCTAAGCAAAGAAGTGAAAGACTTATATTCTGAAAACTACAAGTCACTCTTAAGAGAAATTAAAGGAGACACTAACAGATGGAAACTCATCCCATGCTCATGGCTAGGAAGAATTAATATCGTCAAAATGGCCATCCTGCCCAAAGCAATATACAGATTTGATGCAATCCCCATGAAACTACCAGCAACATTCTTCAATGAACTGGAACAAATAATTCAAAAATTCATATGGAAACACCAAAGACCCAGAATAGCCAAAGCAATCCTGAGAAAGAAAAATAAAGTAGGGGGGATCTCACTCCCCAACTTCAAGCTCTACTATAAAGCCATAGTAATCAAGGCAATTTGGTTCTGGCACAAGAACAGAGCCACAGACCAATGGAACAGACTAGAAAATCCAGAAATTAACCCAGACATATATGGTCAATTTATATTTGATAAAGGAGCCATGGACATACAATGGCAAAATGACAGTCTCTTCAACAGATGGTGCTGACAAAATTGTACAGCTACATGTAGGAGAATGAAACCGGACCATTGTTTAACCCCATTTACAAAAGGAAACTCAAAATGGATCAAAGACCTGAATGGAAGTCATGAAACCATTAAACTCTTGGAAGAAAACATAGGCAAAAACCTCTTAGACATAAACATGAGTGACCTCTTCTTGAACATATCTCCCCGGACAAGGAAAACAACAGCAAAAATGAATAAGTGGGACTATATTAAGCTGAAAAGCTTCTGTACAGCTAAAGACACCATCAATAGAACAAAAAGGAATCCTACAGTATGGGAGAATGTATTTGAAAATGACACATCCGATAAAGGCTTGACGTCCAGAATATATAAAGAGCTCACATGCCTCAACAAACAAAAAAACAAATAACCCAATTAAAAAATGTGCAGAGGAACTGAACAGACAGTTCTCCAAAAAAGAAATACTGATGGCCATCAGACACATGAAAACATGCTCCTCATCGCTAATTGTCAGAGAAATGCAAATTAAAACTACAATGAGGTATCACCTCACACCAGTAAGGATGGCTGCCATCCAAAAGACAAACAACAACAAATGTTGGTGAGGTTGTGGAGAAAGGGGAACCCTCCTACACTGCTGGTGGGAATGTAAGTTAGTTCAACCACTGTGGAAAGCAGTATGGAGGTACATCAAAATGCTCAAAACAGACTTACCATTTGACCCAGGAATTGTACTCCTAGAAATTTACCCTAAGAATGCAGCAATCAAGTATGAGAAAGATCAGTGCACCCCTATGTTTATCGCAGCACTATTTACAATATTCAAGAATTGTAGCAACCTAAATGTATATCGATAGATGAGTAAATAAAGAATATGTGGTACATATACACAAAGGAATACTACTCAGCCATAAGAAAAGGGCAAATCTTACCATTTGCAGAAACATGGATGGAGTTGCAGGATATTATGCTCAGTGAAACAAGCCAAGCAGAGAAAGAGAAATACCAAATGATCTCACTTATCTGTTTAATATAAGAACAAAGGAAAAACTGAAGGAACAAAACAGCAGCAGAATCACAGAACTCAAGAATGGACTAATAGGTAACGAAGGGAAAGGGACTGTGGAGAATGGGTGGGTAGGTAGGGATATGGCGGGGGGAAAAGTAGGGGGTTATTAAGATTAGCATGCATGAGGGGGTGGGAGAAAAGGGAGGGCTGTACAACACAGAGAAGGCAAGTAGAGATTCTACAACATTTTGCTATGCTGATGCACAGTTACTGTAAAGGGGTTTATAGGGGGGACCTGGTATAGGGGAGAGCCTTGTAAACATAATATTTGTCATGTAAGTGTAGATTAGTGATACCACAAAAAAAAAAAGAAAAAAAAGGCGGTTCCTGTGTGGTAACCTCCAATGAGTTCTACACAAGGGTATAAATGGCATGTAAAAGTGTAGCAAAAGGGTCTGTTTGTGTTTATACAGAGGATCATATCCTAATTGGGCTACATCGAAAATGAACTAAGACACAATATGAAAAACAACTTCCAACATCAGCACTCTCTGGAATACTCATACCAGAAGACGATCATCAAAAAACCCCAACAAAGATCCACACAGTGCTACAGCTGTAGATGCACTCATCCCACCAGTTCCTGTACTTGCCATGGGAATGAAGAAGGAGATATCTAAGCTGGCCTGTGCATACAGTAAAACAACAAATTTGACTGGGTCTATACTGTTGGAACTCAACCAAGAATTAGGATAAGTGCAAATTGTAGCACTCCAAAATCTTACAACTACAGACTATTTACTGTTAAAAGAACATAAGGGATGTGAACATTCCCCAGGAATGGGTTGTTTTAATTTGTCTGATTTCTCACAGACTGTTCAAGTTCATTTGGACAATATCCACCATATCATAGATAAGTTTTTACAAATGCCTAAGATGCCTAACTGGTTTTCTTGGTTTCACTGGAGATGGCTGGTAATTACAGGTATGCTTTGGTTATGAAAATATACTCCTATTATGTTAATGTGTGTGCGCAATTTAAGTAGTAGCTTAAAACCTATACATGCTGAAGTTACTCTACAAGAAGATATGTCAAAAAAATAATCAATCTTCCCATGTTTTCTTCCGCCTGCTACTTCTATAGCTTTTCTTCTTCCTTCCTAATTACAACCCTTAAATAGAATTTGTGCCTCATATCAAATTTACTGAGTATTATAATTCTTCCAAGTGGTAAAGATACCTCAAGACAAATGCTGAGCATAGAAGCTACAGGGTGTAAATATGCAAAGAAATAAAAAGCTAACCATTTCTAACAATAAGGCTTCTCTCTCACTTACCAACTTTACATTTCCCTCTATGGCCCTGGAAGATGACTGGTTAGCCAGAGATGGGTAAGATTACTCATGGGAGGAACAACCTAAGACAGGCACAGTCGCAGGGGGGTCATCACGTGAGAAAATGGGGATCACCAGAGGTGAGGCTTAGAACCTCACCCTCCCTGTTTTGAGAGAAATCTTCTGCATACGTGGATGTTTTATTGCCCTTGTCTAGCTTGGATTAACACATAGTCTACCGGCACACACCTGATCATCTACATTTGCTCTCTTACAACACTAAACTATGTTTTCTACCTTTATCTTTTATCTACCTACCACTTCAGCATTTTATTAAAAATAATAATAATAAAGAGAGAAATGTGGTATTCACATATAAATCAAGTATAAAAATCAAATGAGTATTCATATTTGAACTGTCTGCTTATAGTTCATAATGCATGAGCAAAACCGAAACTTTCTGTGATGACTGCCCGGGTACTGTTCACCATGTAACTTATTCACTATGTAAGAATTTGTTCTCCATGTAAGAACTTGTTTGTTATGCCTCAGAAGATTGGAGACTGACGAAAAGTAGGCTTTGGGTGGATTAATGATTGTGCTTTGAGCATTGACTCCCCTATACAGAATTTTATTGTTGTTAACAACCATTTAATCAGTAAATATGAGAGATGCCCTCACAAACAAACAAACAAACAAAAAAAATACACACTTCCAATTGTAAAATAAATAAGTAACCGGGATGTAATGTATAGCATAAGGAATGTAATCAAAATATTGTAACAACTTGGTATGGTGATAGCTGGTGCCTAGAATTATCATGTATATAAATGTTGAAGCACTATGTTGTACACCTGAATCTAATGTTATGTAATACTGTGTAACTACCCTTCAATAAAAAATAATTTTCTACAAAAAAAAAATATCTAATGAAGATATCCTTTCTTTACAACTAAATTACACCAACACAAGGTGCTGTAGATTGTAATCTAATTCATTATAATCAAACTATACTAATTTACAGATTGGAAGATTGTGAAAGACAGGCTTTGGTGTGTCATTTTATTTGCCTATGTTATAAAGAGAAAGCTGGGTAGCAAAAATTAGAGCCAAGGGCAATAAATCCTGATAACAGACTTTTGAACATCGTGTGCTGAGTTTTCCTGATCAAATTTTAGCCAATATTATATAAATCAAACAAAACAGATAAAATGGAATGGTATAAATAGTGATGAAACAGTATGCACAGGCCAGCTTAGATATCTCCTTCTTCATTCCAATGGCAAGTCCAGGAACCAGTGGGATGAATACAGCTACAACTGCAACTGCGCCAGAATCTTTGTTGAAGTTTTTTGATGATCATCTTCTGGACAAACTTGACTGGATCTATATTGTCGGAACTCAACCAAGAATTAGGAGAAGTGCAAGTTGCAGTGCTCCAAAATTGTGTGACTGTAGACTATCTATTGTTAAAAGAACATATGGGATGTGAACAGTTCCCAGGAATGTGTTGTTTTAATTTGTCTGATTTTTCTCAAACTATTCAAATTCAGTTAGACAATATCCACCATATAATTGATAAATTTTTACAAATGCCTAGGGTACCTAACTAACTGGTTTTCTTGGTTTCACTGGATATGGCTGGAAATTGTGGGTCTGCTTTTGTTATGTATCTGTATTCCTATTCTGTTAATATGTGTATGCAATCAAATTAGTAGTTTGTTAAAACCTATACATGCTTATGTTACTCTATAAGAAGTTATGTCGAAGAAATAATCAATCGTCCCATGTTTTCTTCCATCTGCTACTTGTATAGCTTTTCTTCTTCCTTCCTAATTACAACTCTTTAGTAGAATTCATGCCTCATATAGAAAATTACAGAGTATCATAATTCTTCCAAGTGGTAAAGATACCTCAAGACAAATGCTGGGCATAGAAGCCACAGGGCATAAATCTGCAAAGAAGTAAAAAGCTAACCTTTTCAAACAATATAGCTTCTCTCTCACTTACCAGCTTTACATTTCCCTGTATGGCCCCGGAAGATGGCTGGTTAGCCAGAGACGGGTAAGATTCCTCAAGGGAGGAACAACCTAAGACAGGCACAGTCGCAGGGGGACTATCAGGTGAGAAATTGGGTATCAACAGAGGTGAGGCCTAGAACCTCACCACCCCCCGCATTTTGAGAGGAATCTTCTGCATCCGTGGATGTTTTGTTGCCCTTGTCTAGCTTGGATTAATACTTAGTTTATAGGCACAGACCTGATCATCTACATTTGCCCTCTTACAGCACTAAATTATGTCTTCTACCTTTATCTTGCATCTACCTACCACTTCAGCATTTTATTTAAAAAAATACAGGAGAAATATGGGATTCACGTATAAATCAAGTATAAAAATCAAATGGATAATCATATCTGACTTGATTGTTTATAGTTCATGATGTGTGATCAAAACCGAAAGTTTCTGTGATATGACTGCCCTTGCACTGCTCACCATGTAAAAACTTATTCACTATGTAAGAACTTGTTCGTTATGCTTCAGCAAATTGGAGACTGTTGAGAATTAGGCTTGGGGTTGATTAATGATTGTACATTGAGTCCCCTATACAGAATTTTATTGTTGTTAACAACCATTTGATCAATAAATATGAGAGATGCCCTCTCAAAAAAAAAAAGTGATGAAACAGGTAATACATTTTCAAACTTTTGTTAAAATGTCAAAAAGATTGATTTTTTGTATCTTCTATTTGCATTTACTACAGTATATTCAAAGGAAAAGGTTATGTACCAGAATTATTTATATCATTAAAGAGATTAAAAACAATAATTTTGCAAAGCCAGTAAATGGATGAAATTTTTTTATTATGAAATATTCACCTTGCCTCAACAAGAAAAAGCAACAATACAATGGAAACTTCCAATATGGCATAGGAAAGCATGTCCAAATTCAGACTAATAAGCACTCAGGTCTGTGGTACACGATGCCATGGATGAATTTGTCAAATACAGTTTCAGTCTATTGGAAGCTGCAAATTTGTCTAAGAAGATGGAAAATTATGTTGCTGAAAGCACAACACACATAAGACTTTTTTTAAAGTTAGTGCCTGAACTGATACCTATCCACACAAATTGTAATGGGGTGCTGAAATAGTCATTTTTCTAAATTTAGTATAATTCACAACACATACATTCATATTCACACACAAACACACACACATGCACATACATGCTTAGGTAAATGTATTCTAACTGATTAGATGGATAAATGGCTTGGATTCACAGTGCATATGTCCTAATTCTGTTTAACTTTTTGCCATGTAAACATAACCTTGAGGTAATTACTATTTAAACAAATATAAAACTGTGTATTATTTAGGTTATCCCTACTAGACAAGAGTCACTGAAAAGTGCTTAAAAGACTGCTTTCAGTGAACCTACTGGAAGTCCTCAATAACAGAGGAATAATGGCTCGTCTCTCTTGAGGATAATTCTCTTCAGACATGCTATACGTATTTGATAATATTTCAACTAAAATGTATCTACAGAATGCTTATTTTGTGCTTATTCCTTTGATGTATGTTTGATGGCAAGAAGAAGAGAACATATATTTATGACAATATTAATAATAAGATTTTTTGAGATGTATTATATGTCAGGCAAGTCTAAGCATCCTCCAAATAATCTTTTTCAATGATAATACTTTGCATTTTGCAGGTGAGGAAATGGTGGCTTATATATTTATTTGCTCAAAATCATAAAGTTAGGAAATGAAGATAGGTATGAAACAAAGGACTATTAGACTTTAGAGTGATACTGCCTGTTAGAATTAACTGTGATGATGGAAATATTATCTATGTTTAATATGGTAGCCACTAGCAACTTGTGCCTATTATGCACTTGATATGTGACTAGAGCAACTGATGAATACAATTTTATTTAATATTAATTTAAATTTAAATTGCTACATGTGACTAGTAGTTACTAAATTGAGTAGTATAGCTATAGAGACCTTAACCATTCTTCTCCTTAACCACTACACCATGATTTTCTTATTGATAAATTTCTCTGGTCAAAATATTGGGCTAGGTAGTCCTTATGAATTATCTTTTTTAATCCTGATGACAATAATATAAAGTAATTGTTATGATCACCCACTTTTTAATTTTGAGGAAATGAATTTCAAAGTATTTAACATACCCAAGGTCATGAAACAAATAATTGGAGATGCCAGAATGAGAATCTTAATCTGACTCAAATACCATTTCCTTTCTGCTATACCACACTGACTTAAAAAGATAGTACATAGTCCCGCTGCTCAGGGAGCTTATACAGCATTTAAACAAAAAAAAACAAAACCTTACACTTGTGGAAATATTAAATCATAGTGCAATTCAGTATGAAACCAAATACTAGATTATTTGGTACTACTACTTATGCAAAAGAATGAGTAAGGTGAGCTAGACTGAGTGAAGATACACTTCCGGAAGGAAATAGAACTCAATGTTGTTTGGATTGTCATAAAGGAAGGAGCTTTTCAGACATGAGAGAAAGCATGAATGAATGCAAAGAAGTAAGCATTTTCCTTCTTGGATGATTTTAGTAGAGTGAAAAACTGACCTAGATGAAGTGAAGTGTTCACATTAAAGGAAAAAAGGATGAAGAGATTGGACAGATTTGATGGAATGTAATTCTAGAGAACCTTGAAAGTCATACTGAGGAGCGCAGATTTTTATCTGCAAGGAATGGAATTATGAGTGAAAATATTTACTGTGAAGTAACATCTGGGGAAATAAAATGTCCACTAATGGTTACATATTGAGTTTGTAGGCTTCACAGACATTCTTCTTAATCATTATGTCTATAAGATGAGTCTAGCATCACAGTCATGAAAGCCAATTCAATGGAGTTTAGTTCTCAAAGTAATCAAAATTTCTCCATCTAACACAGTTTCTACAACACTGAGGACAAAGGTAACTTGATAATAGCATTAACTCTATGCATTTGAAGCATTCTCTGTCCCCGGAGTGCATAGCAAACGAATGTCTATTTTTCATGAGTAGAGATTGAGATTTCTATAATGCAATGATGCATATCAAAAATAACTCCTGAAAAAAATGTGGCCGCAAATCTAGCTAAAATACATAGAACTAAGAATTTAGTTTGAAGATGACATTGTATGGAAAAGGTTAGAGGAAGACTGTAACTTCTATTAGAAGACTTACGGAAAGTGAAGCAAAAGTAACATCATGTGATATCTGGGAAGTTATTTAGGCACAGGTGGACAAAGCATAATGATGAGTTAAATTATACAGGAAAAACAAAAAATTTAGATGATAAGTGAGCATACCTACAAAGTGTGAAGACAAAAATATTCAGCCTATATTAAAAAAGGGCAGAAACTGCAAAATGGGAATATTTTTTGACTTTAGCATTTCTAATAGCATAAAATAAATTTAAGGTTAAGAGTAATGTTGATTCATTTTAGAACAAAATACAAATTTTAAACTTACTGTGTTGAGAGATATGGAACAATTAACAGTTACTCCTCCTACCTGAGTTTTAATTAAAAAATAGGGAACTGAGCCATATTCAGCAAAGCCACTCATGGAAAGCTGCTGGAAGAGCACAATAAATTTGAGCAGGTGAGTGCAATGAGGCAAGGGACAAAAGGGAAATGGAAAGTGCTCAATGGTAAATGAATGCATACCCATGGTTTATGCACACTATCCAGGAATAATTACAATATAAAGGGAGAGGAATGGTGGACTTTAAAGGACAGTGTGAAGGAAAGGAGGGCAAAAAGTAATCAAGCATGCAGAAATGGCATCCACAGGTTATACTACATCAAGCTGACAGATCAATTCCAATGATAGCTTAATGAAGTTTAAGGAGCACAAATAGTGATTTTTAAGCACAAAGGCAAGAAATGAAAGATATTCCATGAAAGGATGAGATTAAATAACAGAAATCTTTTCAGGGCCTGAATATCCACATCAAGAATTACAGGAAGAATAATGATTCATGAGAGTAGCATAAAAAGTAGAATTGGTTTCTTCTTCAATATTAAAAGATGCAGAAAGGGGGAGGAAGGAGGAAAGGAAGTCCCATGATGTTGCCTTTCTCAAATAGAAAGACAATAGTTGGGGAACACTGCTCCAACAAGAGGAATGAGTACAGTGCAAAGTAACAAAATTTTGGACTTCTTGAAAATGGCAGGTAATTTTACTGTGCTCAGGGAAGAAATACACCGCTCTGCCATTGAGACAGGGACCATGGATGTAGTCAGAGTAGGGTGAGGGCCTCCGGAGGGGGCAGGGTGGGATATTTGCAGTCAGAGTAATGTAACTACATGCAAGGAAACCTCCTACTAAAATTCTATGTTAAACATAGAGCTCTAGAATCATTCTTCAGTGAGATCAGTTAATGTTCCCCAGATAAAGAAGAGTAGCACATGTTTTATTAAGCTAATCATTTGTAACCATGTGTAAAATACACTTTAACATACTAAAAGCCCCAGGCCTATGTGCTCTTTCCTCCTTCAAATCTGATGAGGTGATTTTGCACACTGAGCGACTTACTTAGCATGCAGACTCAGCTGTAGACAACATGGTAAAAGGCAGGAAGAATTCCATTTTAAGGATAAGATTGAATTTTAACACCCAGGAAGTTCAAGAGGCAAGATTCTTTAGCAAATAGACAATACCTCAGACCACCCTGGGGGCTGGGCAGGCAGCCTTTTGATGTGCTCCCAGACCAAGGCACCGGTGTCCCAGAGAGAAATCGAGGCAGGAAATTCCTAATGTTAACTTTTAATATTCAGGGACCACTTAACAAGTCCACACCCCTAAACTCTTTCACGTTCTTAAAAATTCCTCCACTGCCTATAAAACCCCTAGACAACGCACCACCATGGGCTCTCTTGTCCCCTCCTGGCGTGAGCCAGGAGCTCTACTCTCTCACTTTATTTCTAAATAAAAGCCTGTACCTTGCTCTCCTACCTTGAGTGTTTGTGAAGCTCATTCTTCGGCTTCGTGAAAAAGAACCCCGTCATCACCATGTTCTGTGTAGCCCCCATCAATAAGGTCCCCTTTCCTGTACACAGAATATGGGCCAAATGGTAGGGTCCCACATGTAAAGAAGATGTGGAGACTCAGTACTTCATAAACATGTCATACCTACTTTACCAGAATTTGAATAAGTGTAGTCACATTATTTGTCCCCAGGGCACCATTATGAGCTTCTCTGATTTGATTGTCTATAGATTTCCCTCGTTTGATTGCTGGTAACTTCAGTAATCTGGTACTTATATCCATGATATTTGAAGACAGTAATTAAATTCAAATATATTACCCATTACCTATTTGTATTTTTTTCATTCAATGTGAGGAATGCTTTTACTTCATCCTTTGGGAGAAGTTGTTACAAAAATTCTAATAATCACTTTCAGGTATTACTTACCAGGCCTCTTACATATGAAGTCAATTATATATGACAGCTGAGTGAATATTTGATTGTGGCTTTCTGCCTATACATAAAAGATGATGTGGGGTTTTTTTTCTGATGTGCAGAAAAGAAACATTTTCATTTCTGGCCTAAACAAAGATCAAACTGCATAACATCTCCAGAGTTACCTCCCATCCAGTTGAATCAGGAAGAGTTCAGCCCAGAACCTTCCTACACGAGGCTTTGTACTGCTCCATACTTCACTCTGTCTGTTTAATCCTCCCATAGGGTAAGTGTAAGATAAATTCTAACTGAAATGAGCAGGTGACGAGAGGCAACAAAAGGCCAGGCAGTTTATTTGAGTGCAATCCCAGGGGAGGTTCACCAGTCTGTACAAACACAGGCCAGAGAAATCGCACCCAACCAGACAGGTGGGGAGTTTTTATAAGCACAGGGAAGGGAGGGGGAAGTGGGCCACACCAAGGGTATGTGGTGAATTTTTATTGGCTCAGGGGCAGGTGATGGACAGCCAGAGGTCTCCTCCTTCCGGAAGGAGGGGGTCTGCAACCAGGGTTTGTCGGCACATCATGGGACTGGAATTCAGGAAGAGCTGTCCTTTCTTTCCTTATATGGCACAGAGCTATTTGGTGCTGTCTTTGTTCCACTTGCACTGTCCTCGCTTTCCTCTCTCCAGTACATCTAAACTTACATTCCAGCCTTTTGGTAATAATGGGAAATGACTCAATCTGACTACTTCCGGCTGACAAGGGAAGTCGTAGGAGGGGGTTTAAGGTGGTTGATGGCCAGAGGAGGCTCAGTTGGGAGGGGCGAGTACTTGTGCAGCAATAATTGATTGACTTTTATGGGTGATATTTCTGCTGTGCACTGTTGAAGGAACCTGAAAACACACGGGCCAATAAGGAGTATAAAACAGATCACTGCAACAGGGCCCAGGAGAGGCACCAACCAGGCCATAATAGGAGATTGAAACCAGCTGTATGGATTACCATCTAATATGCTAATGCTCTGGAGTTCCTTTTTTAGTTCTTGTAGTTTTTGAACATTTTGCTCCATGAGTCCTGACTCATTGATATAGTAACAACATTGTTCTCAGAGGAATAGACAGGTCTCTCCCTTCTCTGCAGTAAGGAGGTCTAAAGCCCAGTAGTTTTGGAGAGTTACCTGGGCCAAGGGGGTGACTTGCCTCTGGAGGGATGCCAGAGAGGCCACAGATGCCTGGACGGCTGCCTCAAACCGCCATTCCAGTTTTTCTAGGGACATAATATTGAAGGGCACTGGCACTCACTCCCATGGCCAGAATGAGGAAGTGAGGGAGATCCCTGCCACTAAAGGCAGGAGGACTGCTCTCTTGTGACAGGAATCCAAGGCCCAGGAGTTGGTAAACTCAGCTCCCCCATACAAAGTCAAACTAGGGACTAGGGTAATGAGCAGGCAAGAAGCGTTTGCGAAATTGGTTTTGTATAAGGTCCCATTGCACCACAGGAAGGTGCCTGGCAGGGAGCAGAGAAGGGAAGGCTGCTTATAGTGATGTCTCAATGTCACATTTGCTTCAGGTGTCTCAAATAATGGTACCACCTCAATAAGTTTGGGCTTTGAGGGAGGGCCTGGAGGGAAAGGTAGGTTCTCTCTTGGCAGTGCCTGAACTGCTACGACAGGGGTTTCTATAAGGGAACTGTAGAGGAAGCATTGAGCCAAGGAAATATTGGAGAGGGTGTGCCAGAATAAATCCAGTCCCTCCTGTAGGACACTTAACCAAGAAAAGGGAAGGGTCCTAGCATTTTGTTGTATGTGAGACTGTAGGTGGGTTTCCTGGGTTTTAATGGCCTGTTGCACTTCTTCAAGATGTTTGGGGGTGTTTACCTCCAGGTATCAGTGAATCATGATGGTCTGGCAGGGGTATGCTTGAAAATTATTTAAGTAGATATCCCCTGTAATGCCCTCATTCTAGTGATTATGTAAGGGGTCTTTGATGTTCAAATACCTCTTTGCCCGGGGTGCCCAGCATTGAAAAGTAAGCATTTGGAGGCTATCACTCGGGCGGCCCTCTAACATCCAGTTCATGACACAGGAGGCCCAGGGGCACCCAAAATTTTCTTTGACCCACTGTGTTTCGCACTTTCCTGTTTGTTGAAAGGTGAAGCAGAGAGCCATGTGAGTAGGTGTCTCCCCATCAGGGCACCAAACTCGGTTGAGAGGGAGGGCAATTATGGACTGACAATTGTTAACCTCACAGAAGGCTGTCCTGATTGTCTCCTCCACCTGTCCATTTTTTATGGTGTATCTTTGGGTGGCATCAAATTGATACTTGATGGGAGGAGGTGAGGCCACTCCATTATTTAGGAGGAGGACTCGGATGAGGAGCCCATTGAAGATGGATCCGTAGAGGTCCAACTCATTCTGCTTGCCAAACATCATTGGGAGGAGGGGCTCTTTTTAGTCGGGAAATATGATACAACACAGGGTGTCCCGATAGTTTGGCAGCAGTGGGAGTTGTGAGGATTACAGTGTATGGTCCTGTCCAGTGAGGCTGGAGTGATCAAGGCTGGAGTTCTCTTAAAAGCACCTTGTCTCCTGTCTGAAGGATCACTGTGTCTTCTGGGTTGTTGGACGATGTAGATTGGGGTAGTAGCTGGTCTGCATGGAAGATGTCTCAACAGTGAAAAGTAATGAAGGTAGGAGGCTAAAAGAGGAGAGGTAGTGGGTAGGCCTGTGTTCAGTAAGAAGGGCCTGCCATACATTAGCTCAAATGCTCTTAGTCCAGCCAGTCCCTGGGGGGCAGTATGCAGCTGAGCGAGAGCAATAGGGAGAAGATCGGGCCATGAGAGCTTTACCTCAAGACAGCTTAGTTATTTGGTCTTTTAAGAGACCATTAGCCTTTTTGATTTTACCTGATGATTGTGGGTGATAGGGTATGTGGAGGTTCCAGGTGATATTGAGAGTTTCAGCTGTTAGCTGAGTGACCCAGGAGATGAAGGCAGGTCTGTAATCGGATTGGAGTGAAGTGGGGAGCCCGAAACGTGGAACGATGTGTTCCACCAGCATCTGCACCACCACTGATGCAGTCTCTCGGTAGGTGAGGAAGGCCTCAATCCACCCTGAAAAGGTATCAGCCAGAAGTAGTAAACACTGGAGCTTTTTATGCCTAGGCATATGGGTGAAATTGACCTGCCGTCTTGTCCAGGGATCGTTCCCCTCATCTGGTGGAGGGCCATCCAGGTCTTCAGAGCACCTTGAGATGAGACGCGATGACAAGTAGTGCAGGTCTGGTGCACCTGTTCTATTGCCTTGTGGAGACTATAAGGGGCAAATATGGAGGAGAGAAACCAGTGCATGGCCTCTGGCCCAATATGTAGAAACTGATTAATTTTGGATATGGTATCTTGGCCTTGGGCTTGAGGGAGGGCAATTCGTCCCTCGAGGTTTATCCATCCCTGATCTCCCAACATCCCCCCTTGATGTAGAAGCAGTTGCCGCTCATCATTGGGGTATTGGGGCAATAGAGAGGGGGAAAGAAACAGCACAGAAGGTTGGCTAGACCCGGATGTTAACTGTCGGGCTGTGGCATCTGCCAACGCATTACCCCCGGTTACTGGATCGTTTCCAGTCTCATGTCCCTTACAATGCACAATGGCCACCTCCTTGGGGTCCTGTAGGGTGTGTCGCAGGCGGCCGATAGCCCTGCAGTTGATCGGGGTTCCCTTAGTGGTAAGAAAGCCCCTTTCCTTCCAAATCGCAGCATGAGTGTATGTAATTAGGAAGGCATATTTAGAGTCAGCATAAATTGTGGCCTTCTTCCCGGCTGCCAGCTGTAATGCCCCAGTAAGAGCTACTAATTCGGCTTTCTGAGAGTTGGTCCCAGATGGGAGTAGGTTTGCTTCTATCACCTGTGACAAAGTCACTACTGCATAGGCCACCCTTTGCACCCCATCAGTTTCTTTCACTTAGCTTCCATCCATGAAAAAAGTCAAGTCAGGGTCTTCGAGGGGCATGTATTGTAGGCCCTCTCTAGGTTTTCTAAGAGCCTCTACAATCTCTACACAGGAATGAGTGGGCTGATCTGCCTGATCGCTGATAGGAAGCAAGGAGGCTAGGTTAAGGGCTGGAGAAACTTGTAGGGTTACCTGTGGATGTTCAGTGAGCAGAAGATAAAATTCTTGTACTCTTGAAGGACTCAAGGAGGCCAGGGATTTATGACTCAGAAGATCTTGTAACCGGTGTGGGGAATACACAGTGATGGGCTGTTGGAGTGTTAATTTCAGTGCTTCTCGTGCCAGACTTCTGGCAGCTGCCAGGGCTTAGAGGCAAGGCTGCCACCCCCTGGCAGTGGAATCTAACTGTTTGGAAAGAAAGGCAATGGGAGGGTATGCCGGCCCTACTGGCTGTACTTGTCACCCCTGCCCTCTCTGCTGTATATAGGGTAAAGGGTTTAGTTAAGTCGGGGCATCAATGGGAGGGATGAGAGCAACACATCCCACAACTGATTGAACACAGAAGCCACCTCAGTGGGTGAAGTTAGTGGCCCAGTAGGAGTCTCTGTGGCAGCCGCATAAAGCGGTCTGGCCTGAAGGGCAAAGTTAGGCACCCAGCGTCTGTAAAACCCTACCAATCCTAGAAAAGATAGTATCTCAGCTCCTGAAGTAGGTGGCAAGCGAGCCTTAATTGCAGCAGCTCGTTCCACTGTTAGGGCTCTAGTGGTGGGAGTTAGAGCTAGCCCGAGGTATGTAACTTGAGATAGAGACAGCTGTGCTTTGGCAGGGGATACCCTGTATCCCATGTCTTCCAGGAAATTAATAAGGGATGTGGTGTCTAGAACCAAGGTCTCCTTCAAGCGGCTACAAATTAAAAGATCATCTACATATTGGAGGAGAGTACTCTCACCCATTGAGTGTCATGAGAGTTCCTCTACCAGGGCCTGTCCAAAAAGATGGGGGCTATCTGTAAAACCTTGAGGTAGAACTGTCCAGGTTAATTGTCTAGACCGACGGATGTCAGGGTCTTCCCACATGGAGGCAAATAGCAGCTGCATGTCTGAGTGCAGAGGTATAGTGAAAAAGGCATCTTTAAGGACTAGTACAGTAAAACGAGAGGTACCGGAAGGGACCTAAGACAGAAGAGTATATGGGTTAGACACCACTGTATGTAAGGGAATAACAGCCTTATTAATTATTCAGACATCTTGAACGAGGCGATATGCTTCAGAAGGCTTTTTTACAGGCAAGATGGGAGTGTTGCATGGAGACTTAGTGGGTACTAAAAGCCCCTGTGAGAGCAGATGATTAACAACAGGATGTAGTCCCCTTTGGTGAGACTGCAAAATAGGAAATTGAAGCCGAGAAGGGAAGTGGGATGGGTTCTTAAGGCATACTAAAACTGGGGTGTGGTGGATTGCTACTACAGGGGTGGAGATGTCCCACATGACTGGATTGACAGCAGTTCAGGGAGTTGGGAGACTCAGGTACCCATCATCTAACCCACCTTCACTGACCAAAGCAATGAGGGAACTTCTGGCATCCTGTAAGTTTTCAAAAGGTGGGAGGGAAATAGAGGCTCTTAAATTATAGAGCAAGTCGGGTCCTAACAGAGGGGTAGGACACAAAGGCATGACTAGAAAGGAATGGGTAAACAGAATGCTTTGAAAGGTGCAGGCTACTGGCCCCATCTATAGAGGCCTGGAGAGGGTTCCCATGACCCCAACTATGGAGACTTTGGTCAGATATAAAGGCCCTTTAAAGGAGGGGAGTACAGAGTAGGTAGCCCCCGTGTCCACCAAGAAGGAGATGGGCTTACCCGCTACTCACAGCATTGCCCTGGGCTCAGCGAGGGTGATTGGGGTGTCTGAGTCCAGGCGTCTTCAATCTTCGAGGATGCCCAACAGGTGTGAAGGGTATATTTTTGAAGGTGTCTGCCCCCCAAGGGGCTCTGCCCCCAGAGGAGGACTGCCTCCTAGTGGACAGTCTACTTTACAATGACTTCGCTTACCGCAGCTGGGGCAGAGTTTGGTCAGTCTGTGTGGTTGGTTGGGGCACTTCTGTGCTCAGTGCCCTTCTTCGCCGCACTGAAAGCAAGGGCCTGGAGGTTTGAGTTGATCGTCAGGGACACCCTGATGATCCCCATGAGCTGGCCGCAGAGCAGCTGTTATGGCACTAGTCTATTCCACCATTTGGGCAGCTGACCTCCTCTCACTCTCGTCCTCTCGGGCATGAAAAACTTTAAATGCCATATCTACCAGGTCTCCTAGAGGAGTCTAGGGGCCATCCTCAGCCTTTTTAAGCTTGTGCCTGATGTCAGGAGCCGACTGAGTTATAAAATGCATGGCCAGGACGGAGGAACCTAACACTAAAGCTGTGTCGATCTTGATAAAAGCCCCTAGGGTTTCTTTTAGGCGCTTGAGGAATTCTGATGGGTTTTCATCAGGCCTCTGGGTAATCTCTCTAAGCTTATCGTAACTGATGGCCTTTTGAGCGGTTGAGTTCATACCCACCAACAAGTAGTGAACCATGCAATCCTGGCATGCCTCAGCCTCGGGAGAATTATAATCCCACAGAGTTTCCTGTAGAGGGACAACCTTGCTGCCCATATGTTCCTGTTCATCTGTGTGTGGGGTGGGCCTCATTGGTACAGTGCTGTGCCGCTGCCATGGCATGGTCATATTCCTCTGGGGTTAGAGTGGATTGGAGGACTACATGTAAGTCATGCCAGGTGAGTTTGTAAGCTCAAGTGAGATATTTTAACTGTTTAGCGAATATTATGGGGTTGGAGGAGAAGGACCCCAATCGCTGTTCCACTTGGGACAAGTCTGCCAGGGCAAAGAGAACATGAACCTGCACCACCCCTTCAGTCCCCACAACCTCCCTCAGAGGAGTCATCACATGAGCTTGAGACCACTGTGACTTAGAGTGAGTTACAGGAGGGCTAGACCATTTGGGCACTAGTTCTGTAGAGTAGGACAGCAGCGGGTCTGAAGGAGGGGATGGAGGAGGCGACACTGGCAGTGGGGGATGCAACCTGGGAATTGATGTGGAACTTAAAGGCTGGGGACCAGGATATGGGAAGTTTTATCCATTTTTTCCAAAGTGGAGTCAGCACCTGTGGAGCAAGATGGCAGTGAAACCGGAAGAGAAGGGGAACAAGATGGTGGAGAGACTGGAAGAGAAGGGGAACAAGATGGTGGAGAGACTGGAAGAGAAGGGGAACAAGATGGTGGAGAGGTGGGAAGAGAAGGGGAACAAGATGGCACAGAGGCAGGAAGAGAAGGGGAACAAGATGGACATTGAGTAAGGGAGCTGGCCCCTATGGTGGGCCTGGAGGAGCAGGAAGGTGGGTAGCCAAGATCTTCCACCGAGTCTTTCAGAGAAGAGCCTCCCAATAATAGGAGTGGTAGAGATCGGCAGTCCGTGGCGGAGGCCTGGGCCAAAAAACTTGGGAAAGAGTACACTTAACACACAGATCTGGGTGGGCGTGCAAAGTCCAAAAAGCCTGCATATATGGGATTTCACCCCATTTTCCACTCTGGGGGCAATAACTAGTCAAGTCAGTGAGGAGGTCAAAATCGATAGTTCCCTCAGGGGGCCAGTGAGATTGTTTGTCCAAAAGATACTGAGGCCAGGCCTGAGAGCAAAGGAAGACTAGCTTCCATTTGTGAACTTCCCGGGACAAATATACGGTAGCCAAATTAGAAATGAGACACTGCAGCGGGATCTGAGCTTCTGCTTTTGAGGGCTGGTTCCCCATGTCTGCATCTCTGCCTTCCAACAAACCTGCTGAGAAGAGTGCCCAGCGTCCCAAGCATGACAAGTCAGGGGAGACGTCATGGGAGCCTGGGTGAGGGACGTCTCCCACACCAGAGGGCCAGGGGTGGCTGGATGCCTGCAGAGGGTGGGCCAAATGCCCAGTGGCCGGATGCCCCAACCTGGACGTGGCTACGATTTTGAATGGATCAGGTGAAAAGCAGTTAGGAAGGGAAACATACTGAGGGAAACTGAGGGACTCACCAGAAAATAGTTCACACAGTGGAGAGCAGGCTGAAGTCCCGCGTCAGGGAAGGAGGGAGCAGGGCCACCGACATCTGGTCATGGCCCCACACTCATGCTCCTTCCTGGGTTTTGGCACCAAATGTAAGATAAATTCTAACCAAAATGAGCAGGCGACGAGAGACAACAAAAAGTCAGGTAGTTTATTTGAGCACAATCCCGGGTGAGGTTCACCAGTCTGCACAGACACAGGCCAGAGAAGTCATGCCCAACCAGACACACAGGGAGTTTTTATAAGCACAGGGAAGGAGGGGGAAGTGGACTGCACCAGAGGTATGTGGGGAATATTTTTTGGCTCAGGGTTGGGGGTTGGGTGATGGACAGCCAGAGGTCTCCTCCTTCTGGATGGAGGTGATCTGCATCCAGGGTTTGTCGGCATGTCATGAGACTGGAATCCAGGAAGAGCTGTCCATTCTTTCCTTATATGGCACAGAGCTATTTGGTGCTGTCTTTGTTCCGCTTGCACTGTCCTCGCTTTCCTCCCTCCAGTACCTCCAACCTTACAGTAGGTTCCTGCTGTTTCCCAACTTTTCTCAACTGCTCACATTCCATTAGGTTTTCCTCATTGTCAAAAAGTCTTACTCAATGCTTTCATGCACCATCCTACTACATAAATGCACCAGAGGTTTCTGGAAGCCATTTTTGTCTCCTTTCCTCTCATTTACCATCTGGATTTGTCTTCATCTACTCTTTCATAAAACTACTGATTGCCATTTCTGTACCAGATACGATATTAAGAACCAGGCATACAATAATGAAAAAAGTAAACTAAGAATTTTGTGCTTTCATAGTAGGAGAGGAACAATAAGCAAATAAATTAATTTTCTGAGTACAGTGTGCAGTATAAAGGAAACAAAGAAGAAAATATGATATAAAACCATGTGAGATAGTTCAGTAGGGTGGCCCAAGAAGTGTTCCCTGGAGGTGTGACATTTTGCTATTGACTTGAAGGAAGGGAAGGAACTAGCAATATGAAGTTGTGTGAATTTCACTTCCAAAATATGCATACTCATCTGTTGCATTTCATTATTTTGAATTGATACAAGAAATGGTTATTTTGTTATTGGATTACATGACTTGCAGATTATACATGTACTGTAGGAAATTTTAGAGGGATGAGGGGGAGTTGGAGGAGAAGGCCAAGATTAACTCAGTCTTTAAAAATACATAGAGGTAAACGAGGCTGAGTTAAGGAGAGAAGGCTATTCAAGAAAATGGAGAATGAGAATAAAAAGAAAAAGTTTCCTAGCATCTTCTTTTTACAGGAAATAAGGAATTTGTCTCTGTAGTCAACTATGAATAAGCAATATGTCCTATTTCAATCAAGGAATATAGAGGGTTAAGGAAAACTAATGCTTTTTGTCCCTGCAAATGGGTAATCTACATTCTTCCACTCTACAAACTGCTTCATTTTTTGTTTGCATAAATGTATCTTCAAGATCTCCATTAACAATTACTCAGCATAATAATCTTACAAGGTGATCACTTCCTACTGGTAAAGTATTGTCAAACTTTTTTACAGGTTTCCCTTGTAGTCACTAGATGGAGAAAGCCATTTTTTGGAGTTTGGCACTTTGGTCTATCTTTGGCAGAGTTGGTTTGATAGAATTGTGAGATAAAAATATGAATAAATTCAAGCATTTGAAACACATAAATCATACACATGGATAAAATAAAGTTTCTTAATATCAAGTTTAGAAAAAGATCTTTCAACCAAAGAATATTTTTCTACTCTAACATGCAAATTTCAACAGAGCCATTTTTTAAATTCTGCTGTTCATGTTAGGTCCTGCCACAAAAATACTCTCATTACAATTATTCCCTTAGTGTCTAAATATTGGACTTTAATAGAAAGTAAACACAGCAATGCTTGCTGGCATAAAAATACTGGGTGATTTCTAAGAGCTCACAGTTATTTTGAGAGCAGTCAATTATGAAATACCCTTTGTTAATTCTCAATACAGTGATTTAGAGATGATTGCCATACTGAATTATAGCATAAACAAAAATGTCACATCTTAAATAGTGAAACCATTTGGAAATGTTTAGTAAAATCTTCTATTTCTAGCCTTATTTCAATGAAGCATTTATGATTTATGTTAACCTTGTGAGAAATAGAACAGCAATGTTGTTTTTGCCCTAGAAAAACAGTTAAGGGGTGATGATATGAGTTGATATGATTTTACAGAAATGAACTAGAACATTAAGCACATCTTATCAAACTGATAGCAAACAAGCTAACCATTTTTCTGGATTGTTTTTCCTACCAAGTGGAGAAAATATTACACTATTTTCAATAAATAACAATTAAATGTCAGAGATAGCACTGAATTAGTTGACTATATAAACATCTCAAATGAAAAGCATATTTTTCTCTTTTGAGTGAAAATCATGGGACTACTGTAACTTAAAAAAAAGAGACCAACATTTGAAAAGCAATAGTTTCACATTTAAATTATTCATTTAAAGTCCAGTTGCATCTCAACAGGAATTTACCTTCTAGTGAGTTTGTATAATTGAAGGGCATGGCAGATGTAAAATGACCTTGTTCTTTTAATGAGTGCAATAGAAAGCCACAGCTGCTGGAGTGTCCAGTCTCAGGCACCAAAATATTTTTCTTTGCTTATTTCCTGTATACTCATTGTCTGAATGGCAGTGAGCCAGAAATAGGGGTTAATCATTGTCAAAGCCAGGTGTTCTGTTCACAAATACACATGATGTAAGGTTTTGTGTGTCCCCAACCCAAGACTTTGTAAAAATATATAGAAGCCTTTATTCCCCAGAGCACAGCATGAGTTAGAGGTAGAGCGCTAGACAGAGGATCTAAAATGGGAGTGGGTATCATAGGAAGAATTTTTGTGACCACAGAAGGGGGATTAAACACTCATTAATCTGACAGAGAGGCACCCTTTTCCTGCAAAACCTCAATTTCAGTTGCAGGAGAAGCACATTTCAAGGGCTGTGGCCTGGCCCATCTTTCTCACATTTCAGACCCACAAGCTTTGCCTTACTGGAACCAGCAACCACAGAGAGTACTGGATGTATTAGAATTGCCATATATAGTCTGTGTCATTTATGTGTGCTTTTTTTGTGTCAATTTCTTTCAAATAGATCATGGTCAGTTGCCTTTTGCCAAAATAACTGAGCAGAATGTTTTCTCTGCCTATCATATGATGGGATAGCACAAAAACATTTTTCCTTCTATTTTTTGGTGGTGTTTACTGGTAAGGTTAATACAGAAGAATAAATGAAATGGAGAGTGGCTGTGTCTCATAAGGGAAGAAGCCAGTAACTTGAGCCCCTGATTTGCTTCCAGATGCCACAACTATTGTTACTTAAGATTTCCCCTGGCTCCCTCACCAGCAATCATAGAGATCTGACGTGTCAAGTCAGAGGCATGTATTCACATTTAGTCTTACTATTTGGTTCACCTGAGGTTTATCTGAGGCGCTCCTTCTTGGAATAGAGCCAAGATGACACTAGGAAAGACTAAGTGTTATTGACTGAATATCTGAGTTCCTCTAAAATTCAAATTCATATGTTGAGATCCTAAATCCTAATATAATAGTATTAGGAGGTGAAGCCTTTGGGAATTTATTAGATCATGAAGATGGAGTACTCATGCATGGAATAAATGCCATTACAAAAGAGACCCCAGAGAGATATCTAACTCCTTCTGCCATGTGAGGACAGAGCAAGAAGATGGCTATTAATGAATCTGATGAGGGCTCTCAGCAGACACTGAATCTGCTGGCACTTTTATCTTTGACTTCACAGTCCAGAACTGTGAAAAATATTTGTTATTCAAGCCACCTAGTCTGTTGCATTTAAAGTGAAGGGATGGAAAAAGATATTTCAAGCAAATAAAAGGGAGAAAAAAGCAAAAGTAGCACTACTTATATCAGACAAAATAGACTTCAAAAAAAAGAAATTAACAAGAGAAAAAGATGGACATTTCATAATAAAGGGATCAGTCCAACAAGAAGATGTAACAATTGTAAATATCAATGTATCCAACATAAGAGCTTCTAACTATATTAAACAAATACTGATAGACCTAAAGGGAGAAATAGACAACCACACAATACAGAGGAGCTTAACACCCCACTTTCATCAATGGAAAGATTATCCAGACAGAAAATAAATAAGGAAACAGAGGCATTGAACAACACATTAGACCAGATGGACTTTAACAGGTATATGCAAAACATTCCACCCAAAAGCAGAAAAATATGTACTTTTCTCAAAGCATTTTTATTATAGCAGCCGAAAGGGAACAAGACACCAAGTAAAATACATAAAGGACTTTAGCAGGCTCTGGGGAGAACAACAGCAGAGACCACAGCTCCAGTGGCAGCTTCCACTTGTGTGCATTGGGGTAAGGGATGAGTAGGAGAATAATTAGAGGGTAATTAGAATTACTGTCTAATTCAAAGGTTGTCAGAAAATAAGTGGCTATTTTATTGCAGCACTGTTTATTATTTGAACTTGGTTCTGTAAGATAATTCTATCCAAAATAAACAGGCGATGAGAGGCAACAATGGGCCAGGCAGTTTATTTGAGTGCAATCCCTGGCGAGGTTCAACAGTCTCCATAAATACAGGCTGAAGTCACGTGCACCCAGACAGGTGGGGAGTTTTTAAAGAAGGTAGGGGGAAGCAGAGCTTAGATTTACAGCAGTGCAAGGGTAGGCTAGCCAAAGGCACATTTTACAGGTTGGGTGGGGGCAGCAGCTGGGGACTTTGGCACATCATCAGTGTCCGACATTTTCATCCCTCCAACTGGTGCCTTCAATCTTACATTTCAGCCTTTTGGTTATAATGGGTGCTGACTCGATCTGGCTACTTCCAGCTGAGGAGGGGTGGCGTGGGTAGGGTTGAGGCTGTTGGGAGGCCAGAGGAGTCTTGGAGGGAATGGGTGAGTACTGATTTACCCACATGGACTTGTTCACTTCTACTGACCGACCTCTCTATTGGTGGCCAGAGGTTCTAGCAGATATGTTTTCTTCATGTCTCAGGAAAGATATATCTAGCATGATCACTCAGGCTTTGCCCCGTCTAGTACTGTAGTCTGGACGATGAGAGACAGACTGAGACTTGTTCGTAGCAGACAGCCAGGATGAAAGAATGGAAAGATGAGCATTGGGTGGGATAAGAGGGTATCTTTCTTAGAAGTGAGAAGTAAAGTAGGTAGGAGAGGTGTCTGGGGGAACTTGAGATAAGAAAGTATAAGGGTTAGGGATGACCAGGTGAAGAGGAACTACAGCTTCGTTGATTATCTGCAGGTCTTCAACAAGCTGGTAGGCTCACGATGGCTTCTTGGCTGGAAGGATTGGAGTGTTACAGGGAGAATTAGTTGGTACCAGAAGACTTTGGGAAAGAAGATAGTTAATGATAGGTGTAAGATCAATTTTAGCCAAAATAAGCAGGCAAAGAGAGGCAACAAAGGGCCAGGTAGTTTATTTGAATGCCCTGGGCAAGGTTCCCTACTCTATGGAAGTGGAGGCTGGGGAAATCATGCAAAAGTAGACTGGCAGAGAGCTTTAAAGAAGGTAGGGGGTGGCAGAGCTCAGATTTACATCAGTGCGAGGATTGGCTGGCCCAAGGCACATTTTTCAGGTTGGGAGGGGGTAGCAGCTGGGGACTTTGGCACATCATCAGTGTCTGACGTGCTCCCCCCTCTCCCCAGTGCCTTCAACATTACATTACAGCCTTTTGGTCATAATGGGCCATGACTTCATCTGGCTACTTTTGGCTGACAAGGGGCATCATGGTGGGTGGTTTCATAGCAAGTAGTTATATTGCTCTGACTGCAAATATCTTGCTTTGCTTTCTCCAGAGGCTCTCACTTTATTCTGTCTAAGCATATGGTTTCTGTCTCATTTTCTCTTCTACAAATAGAGACTCTAGCTGCTGCCCGGGAAAGGGGGCGATGACCGCTATGGCTGCTTCATACGGAGAAGGGGCACAGTAAAGGGTGCAGCTAGGTTTTTATCACTGGTCAGTTGAGAGGGCCTCAGAAGGTTGGTGCTTCCATTCCGGAAGGACAAACTTGATGAGATTAAGAATGCGTGGTTGAATATGAGAAATAGAAATATGAAGAGTCTAATTGAGAATCATGGCAAGGTGTCATGGGGAAACTAAAATTCTGGATCTAGTTTACATCTCAATGACTGGTATTAGGATTTAGTATAGATAAGACTGCATTATTGAAACAATAATTTTCTCTAAAATTACCATCATTTATTAAAAAATTTTATTTTGTTATCATTAATCTACAATTACATGAAGAACATTATGTTTACTAGGCTCTCCCCTACCCAAAGTCCTCCCCACAAACCCCATTACAGTCAATGTCCATCAGCATAGTAAGATATCGTAGAATCACTACTTGTCTTCTCTGCGTTGCAAAGCCCTCCCCTGTCCCCCACCCCCCACATTATACATGCTAATCATAATACCCCCTTTCTTCTTCCCCACCCTTATCCCTCCCTACCCTCCCACTTTCCCCAGTCTCTTTCCCTTTGGTAACTCTGAGTCCCTTCTAGGGTTTTGTGATTCTGTTGCTGCTTTGTTCCTTCAGTTTTTCTTTTGTTCTTATACTCCACAGATGAGTGAAATCATTTGGTATTTGTCTTTCTCCACTTGGCTTATTTCAATGAGAATAATACCCTCTAGCACCATCCATGTTGTTGCAAATGGTAGGATTTGTTTTCATCTTATGGCTGAATAATATTCCATTCTGCATATGTACCACATCTTCTTTATCCATTCATCTACTCATGGACACTTAGGTTGCTTCCATTTCTTGGCTATTGTAAATAGTGCTGTGATAAACATAGGGGTGCATCTGTCTTTTTCAAACTGGAGTGCTGCATCCTTAGGGTAAATTCCTAGAAGTGGAAATCTGGGGTCAAATGGTAAGTCTATTTTGAGCATTTTGAGGAACCTCCATATTGCATTAAACAATGGTTGAACTAATTTACATTCCCACCAGCAGTGTAGGAAGGTTCCCCTTTCTCCACAACCTCGCCAACATTTGTTGTTTGGGTTTTGGATGGTAGCCATCCTTAATGGTGTGAGGTGATATCTCATTGTGGTTTTAATTTGCATTCCTCTGATGACAAGTGATGTGGAGCATCTTTTCATGTGTCTGTTGGCCATCTGAATTTCTTCTTTGGAGAACTGTCTGTTCAGCTCCTCTGCCCATTTTTTAATTGGATTATTTGCTTTTTGTTTCTTGAGGTGCACGAACTCTTTATATATTTTGGATGTCAAACCTTTATCGGATCTGTCATTTATGAATATATTCTCCCATACTGTAGGGTAACTTTTTGTTCTATTGAAAGTGTCCTTTGCTGTACAGAAGCTTTCCAGCTTGATATAGTCCCATTGGTTAATTCTGCTTTTGTTTTCCTTGCCCGGGGAGATATATTCATGAAGAAGTCACTCATGTTTATGTCCAAGAAATTTTTGGCTATGTTTTTTTCTAAGAGTTTTATGGTTTCATGACTTACATTCAGGTCTTTGATCCATTTGGAGTTTACTTCTGTGTATGGGGTTAGACAGTGATCCAGTTTCATTCTCTTACATGTAGCTGTCCAGTTTTGCCAGCACCATCTGTTGAAGAGACTGTCATTTCCCCATTGAATGTCCATGGCTCCTTTATCGTATATTAATTGGCCATATATGTTTGGGTTAATGTCTGGAGTCCCTGTTCTGTTCCACTGGTCTGTGGCTCTGTTCTTGTGCCAGTACCAAATTGTCTTGAATACTATGGCTTTGTAGTAAAGCTTGAAGTTGGGGAGTGAGAAACCCGCCACTTTATTCTTCTTTCTCAGGATTGCTTTGGCTATTCTGGGTCTTTGGTGTTTCCATATGAATTTTTGAACTATTTGTTCCAGTTCATTGAAGAATGTGGCTGGTAATTTGATAGGGATTGCATCAAATCTGCATATTGCTTTGGGCAGGATGGCCATTTTAACAATATTAATTCTTCCTAGCCAAGAGGATGGGATGAGTTTCTATTTGTTAGTGTCCTCATTAATTTCTCTTAAGAGTGTCTTGCAGTTTTCAGGCTATAGGTCTTTCACTTCTTTGGTTAAGTTTATTCCTAGGTATTTTATTCTTTTTGATACAATTATGAATGGAATTGTTTTCCTGATTTCTCTTTCTATTGGCTCATTGTCAGTGTATAGGAAAGCCACAGATTTCTGTGTGTTAATTTTTTTTCCTGCAACTTTACTGTATTCCGATATCAGTTCTAGTAGTTTGAGTGGAGTCTTTAAGATTTTTTTATGTACAATATCATGTCATCTGCATATAGTGACAGTTTAACTTATTCTTGACAAATCTGGATTCCTAGTATTTCTTTGTTTTGTCTAATTGCTGTGGCTAGGACCTCCAGTACTATGTTAAACAACAGTGGGGAGTGTGGGCATCCCTGTCTTGTTCCCGATCTCAGAAGAAAAGCTTTCAGCTTCTCGCTGTTCAGTATGATATTGGCTATGGGTTTATCATATATGGCCTTTATTATGTTGAGGTGCTTGCCTTCTATACACATTTTGCTGACAGTTTTTATCATGAATGGATGTTGAATTTTGTTGAATGCTTTTTCAGCATCAATGGAGATGATCATGTGGTTTTTGTCTTTCTTTTTGTTGATGTGGTGGATGATGTTGATAGATTTTCAAATGTTGTAAAATCTTTGCATCCCTGGGATGAATCCCACGTGGTCTTGGTGTATGATCCTTTTGATATATATTTGAATTCGGTTTGCTAATATTTTATTGAGTATTTTTGCATCTACGTTCTTCAGAGATATTGGTATGTAATTTCCTTTTTTGGTTGGGTCCTTGCCTGGTTTTGGTATTAGGGTGATACTGGCTTCATAGAATGAGTTTGGGAGTATTCCCTCCTCTTCTATTTTTTGGAAAACTTTAAGGGAAATGGATATTATTTCTTCTGTGCATGTCTGATAAAATTCCGAGGTAAATCCATCTGGCCCTCGTGTTTTTTTCTTGGGTAGTTTTTGATTACAGCTTCAATATCTTTGCTGGTAATAGGTTTGTTTAGATTTTGTGTTTCTTCCTTAGTCAGTTTTGGAAGGTTGCATTTTTCTAGGAAGTTGTCCATTTCTTCTAGGTTTTCCAGCTTCTTAGCATGTAGGTTTTCATAGTATTCTCTAATAATTCTTTGTATTTCTTTTGGGTCCATCATGATGTTTCTTTTCTCACTTCTGATTCTGTTGATGTGTGTTGATTCTCTTTTTCACATAAGTCTGGCTAGAAGCTTATCTATTTTGTTTATTTTCTCAAGGGACCAGCTCTTGGTTTCATTGATTTTTTCTGTTGTTTTATTCTTCTCAATTTTGTTTATTTCTTCTATGATCTTTATTATGTCCCTCCTTCTGCTGACTTTAGGCCTCATTTGTTCTTCTTTTTCCAATTTTGATAATTGTGACGTTAGACTATTCATTTGGGTTTGTTCTTCCTTCTTTAAATATGGCTGCACTGCTATATACTTTCCTCCTAAGACTGCTTTCACTGCGTCCGATAGAAGTTTGGGCTTTGTGTTGTTGTTGTCATTTATTTCCATATATTTCTGGGTCACCATTTTAATTTGCTCGTTGATCCATTGACTATTTAGAAGCGTGTTGTTAAGCCTTCCTGTGTTTGTGAGACTTTTTGCTTTCTTGGTATAATTTATTTCTAGTTTTATATCTTTGTGGTCTGAAAAGTTGGATGGTAGGATTTCAATCATTTGGAATTTACTCATGCTCTTTTTGTGGCATAGTATGTTGTCTCTTCTGGAGAATGTTCCATGTGCTATTGAGAAGAATGTGTATCCTGTTGCTTTTGGGTGTAGAGTTCTATAGATGTCTGTTAGGTTCATCTGGTCTAGTGTGTTGTTCCGTGACTCTGTGTCCTTACTTATTTTCTGTCTTGTGGATCTGTCCTTTGGAGTGAATGGTGTGTTGAATTCCCACAAAATGAATGCATTGAAGTCTATTTCCTCCTCTAGTTCTGTTAGTATTTGTTTCCCATATGCTGGTGGTCCTGTGTTGGGTACATATATATTTATAATATTTGTATCCTCCTGTTGGACTGAAACCTTTATCATTATGTAATGTCCTTCTTTATCTCTTGTTACTTTCTTTGTTTTGAAGTCTATTTTGTCTGATACTAGTACTGCAACACCTGCTTTGTTCTCCCTATTGTTTGCATGATATATCTTTTTCCAGGGTGGTATTAAGATTAGCATCCTTAAGGGGGTGGGAGAAAGGGGAGGGCTGTACAACACAGAGAAGACAAGTAGTGATTCTACAACATTTTGCTATACTGATGGACAGTGACTGTAAAGGGGTATATAGGGGGGACATGGTATAGGGGAGAGCTTAGTAAACAAAGTATTCATCATGTAAGTGTAGATTAATGATAAAAAAAATAAAAAGCAGTTCCTGTGTGGTGACCTCCAATGAGTTCTACACAATGATATAAAGGGCATATAAAGTGTAGGCAAAGGGTCTGTTTGTGTTTATACAGAGGATTAAGGCCTAGTTTGTCTACCCTGAAAATGAACTAAGATACGATATGAAAAAGAACTTCCAACATCAGCACTCTTGGGAACACTCATGCCAGAAGATGATCATCCAAAAAACCCCAATAAAGATCTACGCACTGCTACAGGTGTAGATGCACTCATCCCACCAGTTCCTGGACTTGCCATGGGAATGAAGAAGGAGATATCTAAGCAGGTCTGTGCATACAGTAAAACAACAAATTTGACTGGATCTATACTGTTGGAACTCAACCAAGAATTAGGAGAAGTGCAAATTGTAGCACTCCAAAATCTTACAACTACAGACTATTTACTGTTAAAAGAACATATGGGATGTGAACAGTCCCCCGGAATAGGTTGTTTTAATTTATCTGAATTCTCTCGGACTGTTCAAGCTCAGTTGGACAATATCCACCATATCATAGATAAGTTTTCACAAATGCCTAAGGTGCCTAACTGGTTTTCTTGGTTTCACTGGAGATGGCTGGTAATTACAGGTATGCTTTGGTTATGTAACTGTACTCCTATTATGTTAATGTGTGTGCACAATTTAATTAGTAGTTTAAAACCTATAAATGCTGAAGTTACTCTATAAGAGGATATGTCAAAGAAATTATCAATCTTCCCATGTTTTCTTCCGCCTGCTACTTCTATAGCTTTTCTTCTTCCTTCCTAATTACAACCCTTAAATAGAATTTGTGCCACATATCAAATTTACCAATTATCATAATTCTTCCAAGTGGTAAAGACACCTCAAGACAAATGCTGGGCATAGAAGCCACAGGGCATAAATATGCAAAGAAGTAAAAAGCTAATCTTTTCAAACAATAAGGCTTCCCTCTCACTTACCAACTTTACATTTCCCTGTATGGCCCCTTAAGATGACTGCTTAGCCAGAGACGGGTAAGATTCCTCAAGGGAGGAATAACCTAAGACAGTCACAGTCGCAGCGGGGCCATCAGGTGAGAAAATGGGGATCAACAGAGGTGAGGCTTAGAATCCTCCCCCCCCCATTCTGAGAGAAATCTTCCACATACGTGGATGTTTTATTGCCCATGTCTAGCTTGGATTAACACAGTCTACATGCACACACCTGATCATTTACATTTGCTCTCTTACAACAGTAAACTATGTTTTCTACCTTTATCTTGTATCTACCTACCACTTCAGCATTTTATTAAAAATAATAATAATAGAGAAATGTGGTATCCACATATAAATCAAGTATAAAAATCAAATGAATATTCATATTTGAACTGTTTATAGTTCATAATGCATGAGCAAAACTGAAAGCTTCTGTGATGACTGCCCTTGTAATGTTCACCATGTAACTTATTCACTATGTAAGAATTTGTACTCTATGTTAGAACTTGTTCATTATGCTTCAAAAGACTGGAGACAGACGAAAATAAGGCTTGGGTGGATTAATGATTGTACATTGAGCATTGACCCCCCTATACAGAATTTTATTGTTGTTAACAACCATTTGATCAATAAATATGAGAGATGACCCCACAAAATATATATATATATATATATATATATATATATATATATACACATAATATCATAAGGAATATAGTCAAAATATTGAACAACTTGGTATAGTGATAGCTGGTACCTAGAATTATCATGTATATAAGTGTTGAATCACTGTGTTGTACACCTGAAACTAATGTAATACTGTGTGTCAACTTCCCTTCAATAAAAAATAATTATCCAAAAAAAAAAATAGAAATATCTTTTTCCATCCCTTGACCTTTATTCTGTGCATGTCTTTTGGTTTAAGGTGAGTCTCTTGTAAGCAACATATAGACGGGTCTTGTTTTTTTATCCATTCAGTGACTCTATGTCTTTTGATTGGTGCATTCAGTCCATTTACATTTAGGGTGATTATCTATATGTATGTACTTATTGCCATTTCAGGCTTTAGATTCATGGTTACCAAAGGTTCCAGATTACTTTCCTTACTATTTCAGAGTCTAACTTAACTCACTTAGTATGCTGTTACAAACTCAATCTAAAGGTTCTTTTCTATTTCTCCTCCTTTTTTTTCCTCCTACATTCTTTATATATTAGGTATCAAATTCTGTACTTTTTGTCTATCCCTTTATTGACTTTGGAGATAGTCAATTTAATTTTGCATTCGCCTCGCAATCAGCTGCTCCACCCTCCCTACCATGGTTTTACTACCTCTGGTGACAACTATGCAACCCTAGGAACACTTCCATCTATAGCAGTCCCTCTAAAATAGACTGCAGATATGGTTTGTGGGAGGTAAACTCTCTCAGCTTTTGCTTATCTGGAAATTGTTTAATCCCTCCTCCAAATTTAAATGATAATATTGCTGGATAAAGTAATCTTGGTTCCTAGCCCTTCTGCTTCATGGCATTTAGTACATTATGCCACTCCCTTCTGGCCTGTAAGATTTCTGCTGAGAAGTCTGATATTAGTCTGATGGGCTTTCCTTTATATGTGATTTTATTTCTGCCTCTGGCTGCTTTTAACAGTCTGTCCTTATCCTTGATCTTTCCAGTTTTAATTACCATGTGTCTTGCTGTTGTCTTCCTTGGGTCCCTCGTGTTGGGGGATCTGTGGATCTCCATGGCCTGACAGACTATGTCGTTCCCCACGTTGGGGAAGTTTTCGGCAACTACCTCCTCAAAGACACTTTCTCTCCCTTTCTCTCTCTACTTCTTCTTCTGGTATCCCTATAATGCAAATATTGTTCTGCTTGGATTGGTCACACAGTTCTCTTAATATTCTTTCATTTTTAGAGATCCTTTTTTCTCTCTGGGCCTCAGCTTCTTTGTATTCCTCTTCTCTACGTTTCTATTTCATTTACTGTCTCCTCCACTGAATCCAACCTGCTTTTAGTACCCTCCATCATGTTCTTTAACGATTGGATCTCTGACCTGAATTAATTCCTGAGTTCTTGGATGTCTTTCCGTACCTCCATTAGGATGTTGATGATTTTTATTTTGAACTCCCTTTCAGGAAGAGTGACAAGGTTCATATCATTTAAATCTTTCTCAGAAGTTGTATTAACAATTTTACTCTGGACAAGGTTCCTTTGGTGTTTCATGTTTGTATGTGGCACCCTCTAGTGTCCAGAAGCTCTTTTCTGGAGCTGCTGAGCCCCTAAAGCAATGTTGGGGGTTGCAGGGGAGCGGTACTTGTACCTGGTTGTAGGAAAAAGCTGTTCCCCACCTCCTGGCTGCTGGGCCTGTCTCCACTGCCTGAGCCAGTGGGCTGGTCACACATGTATAAATTTTTGTCAGGTATAAGCAGCCAGATATGGATCCCAGAGCAGCCAGATATGGATCCCTGCTTTCCACAAGCAGCCATAATCCCAGTCTCCCCAGGAACTCTGTCTGTATTAACTTTCCAACCCAGTAGTCATGCGAGTCTCATGAAAGCACCATGAAATGTAGGTTTGTGCTCTCAGAGCACATCTCTGGAGCTAGGTATTCAGCCGTCCCAAGCCTTCCACTCCCTCCCTGCTCCGTTTGTCTTCCTACCGCCGGTGAGCTGGGGTGGGGGAGTGGCTCGGGTCCCACGGAGCCACAGCTCTGGTACGTTACCCCATTCACTGAGGTCTGCTCTTTTCTCCAGGTGTGTGCAGTCTGATGCCATCCTCTTTCCTGTTGCTCTCTCAGGATTAGTTGCACCAATTAAATTTTCTAATTGTATCCAGTTTTAGGAGGAAGCCTCTTTCTCTCCTTTCACACCACCATATATAATCTAATACCTGCTGTGTACTTTATACCAATAGTCATTTGCTTTAATTTTATATAGCATGACCATATTAAATTTTTCTACAAACTTTCTAAAACATTTTACATTTAGATTTCTCCCTCTAAATATACAGCTGCACTTTTGAACAAAGTTACTTTCTTTTATCAAAAGACACATTCTTTACCATACAGAAATGTTTTCCTTATTACTTTAAGTAGTTTTAATTAGAACTTAAAACTATTAGGTACTTTAATTTTTAGTGAACAGTGAGAAGTATGCTACTATAAACTGTTACACTAGCATTCTTGGATTGACAAATTTATGAACATTTTATAATTTCTGTGAACTATGAGCTTTACAACACAATCTCTCTCTAAGCTCAAAGTACATCTTTTGAACTCAGCAAAATTTGAAGGTTTTAGGTTACTATAAAGATTTCTAGGCTGTAGACAGGTATACACACCTTAACACACATTTAAAAAGGTGTTCACTTGCTACACGTATTTAATTCACTCATTCGTGACAACTATGCTAGATTACTTACAAGACCTTTACTGAATATTAGAGAAAGCCAAACCTTTAAGCATTTTATTATTAAAAGATTTAGCAGATAACATCAACTTAAATGACCTTAGGTACTCTTAGGCAGCTGATAACCACAAGGACATGCCTGCTTCAGCCAAACCCAAATTAGCATTAATGCTTAACATTTTTTATCAGATTTTCTGGAAGTTTTAGAATGCCTGATTTTCACAAGTGCTTATTTTTAAATCAATTTTTATTAATACTATCTGGAGGTAGGAAAATATTTTTAATTTACACAGCTAGACATGCAAACATACAAACTGAGACACAATGACTACAGTCAGCAACACTTCTCACACAAAAACATATATACAGACAGACAAACCGATATAAAGACTTGAGTCACTGATATCTAATTGCTTTCCCTCTCCTCAGCTTCTTGTCTGTGGCTCCTGGAACCAGAGGGTGGGAGGAGCATGTTCTGGTGGGAGAAGATGGTGGTGAAGGTGGAAGGAGAGGGGGAGGGGGTGGTGCAGCCACCAGAAGAGGAGAGCAGTTCAACGGCATGGTTGAGAATGTAGGACTTTTAGATGGCGGCGACATGTGTGAAGACAAAGGAATTAAAGACGGTGGTGGAGAGAGGAGGAGGAGATTGTGAGCTGCGAGAGGCAGGTGACTGAGGTCTTCTGGCGGATCTGAAAAGGAAGAAGGACTGAGCAGAGTAAGAGGCTGATAATCTTTAACTGGAGATCAGGCCAGGTGAACTTGAGTCATTGAACACTTAACATAAAGTCTGGGCGGGAGCACAAAGTCCAAAAAGCCTGCATATATGGGATTTCACTCTACTCTCTGCTCCAGTGGCAATAATTAGTTAAGTCAGTGAGGAGGCCAAAATCGAAATTTCCGTCAGGGGGCCAGTGAGATTGATTGTCCAAGGGATACTGAGACCCAGCCTCAGAGCAAAGAAAGACTAGCTTCCGTTTGCAAACTTCTCGGGACAAACATAGAGTAGTCAAATTAGAAATGAAACAATGCAGCAGGGTCTGAGCCTCCGGTTTTGAGGGCTGGTTCCCCATGTCTGTGCCACTTCCCAACTAATACCACTGAGAGGAGCGCCCAGCGTCCCAAGCGCACCAAGTCAGAGGAGACGGCCTGGGAGCCTGGGTGACGGATATCTCCCACACCACAGGGCCAGGGGCGGGTATCCCAGATACCCGCAGTGGATGGGCTGGATTCCTAGACCTGGACGTATGTACGATTTCTAATGGACCAGGTGAAACGGAGTTAGGATGGGAAGTAGACTGGAGGAAACTGAGGGACTCACTGGAAAATAGTCCATGCAGTGGAGAGCAGGCTGAAGTCCCGTATTGGCGAAGGAGTGGGCAGGGCCACTGGTGGCCGGTTGGGGCCCTGTGCTTATGCTCCTTCCTGGGATTTCAGCACCAAATGCAAGATAAATTTTAGCTGAAATAAGCAGGTGAAGAGAGGCAACAAAGGGCCAGGTAGTTTATTGGAATGCCCTGGAAGAGGTTCCCTAGTCTATGGAAATGGAGGCTGGGGAAGTCACGTGAAAGTAGACAGGCAGCGAGTTTTTAAAGAAGGTAGGGGGAGGCAGAGCTTAGATTTACAGCAGTGCAAGAATTGGCTAGCCAAGGCACATTTTTCAGGTTGGGGGTGCAGCAGCTGGGGACTTTGGCAGGTCATCAGTGTCTGACATGCTCACCCCTCCCCCCAGTGCCTTCAAACTTACAATAGGTAGAATGCCCTTGCAATGGGCTTTGGAAATAGGAAATTGGGGTCTAGAAGGAGAGGAGGTTGGATCTTTGAGGTGAATGAGGACTGGAGCATGATGGCTCAACAGTACAGGAGTAGAGGTGTCTCAGACTATCGGGTTAATGCTGGTCGACAGTACAGGAGGGTCTGTGTAGGGCTCAGGGCTACAACTTATACTGGCTAAGATGATGAGTGAGCTCCGTTGGGGATGACTAAGAGCCAGGGAGATAGAAGCACCAAGCTTGGAGAGGAGATCTCTCCTTACAAAGGGATGGGACAGGAAGGGATGACTAGAAATGAGTGGGTAAGAGGATGGCTCTCAAATGTGTTGGCTACTGGACCTGCCTCTAGATGCTTAAAGGGGGTTCCCATGATACCCACGATGGAGACCTAGGAAGGATGTAAATGCCTCTGAAAGGAAGGTAAAACAGAGTAGGCAGCCTCTGTGTCCACCAAAATGGAGATGGACTTACCCACTACCCACAGCATGGCCCTGGGCTCGGCAAGGGTGACAGGGGTGTTTGAGTCTAGGCATCTTCAGTCTTCAAGTAGGCTCAGCAGGTCCAGAGGGGAGTCTTTTATGGGGGCCTGCCTCTCATGAGACTCTGTCATGGGAGGATGACCTTCCCCAACTGGGCACTATACTTTCCAGTGACCTCTCTTACCACAAACTGGGTAGGGTTTAGCTTGTTGGTCAGGTTGGGGCATCTCATTGCCCAATGGTTTCTTGGCTACACTGGAAGCAGGGTCCTGGAGGTTCACGAGCTCCAGACCGGTCTTTGGTGTAATGAGACCCCTGTCCTGCCAGCTGCAGGGCTGCCGCGAAGGCTTGGGTTTGGGACACTGTCCCCCTCTCATGTTCTTCATCATTGGTATTAAAGAATTTAAAGGCCATTGTCACCAGGTCACAGAGTGGAGTTTGGGGTCCCTCTTCCGCTTTTTTAACTTACTTCTTATGTAACTAATACTTGTTCTGGTGAAATCTAGTTCTTTACTAGTTTAGGAGTAATAAAACTGTGACTATAAATGACAAAAGACTTACAAATGACAATGATTAAATATCTGATGAGAGATTCCTGTAAGACAGTTAGCATAAGGAAATTTGGATATTTTTCTAACAAGAAACATTCAGTAACAAAGTTTAGCATCATTCCCCTTTACAGTGCCTTCTAAGCAATTTAGCAGGTAAGTTTATATCAGATAAATAAGTTATATTGGCTAAATACTTTCTCTAATGAGAAAAAAAAGCCAAATTGGCCAAATACTTTCTCTAATAAGAAAAAATTATTCTGACATGTTCCAAGAGCTTTCTGGAAAATATCAGAGTTAACTAGAGGTAAAAGCACCTTTTTGAATTTAATTTTGGGAAGCTGTTAAAGTTTTTTTAAGCCATTTGTTTAAATAGAATCATGTTACTATGAAACAATACTTATCTATTTAAGTAGAATGACAGTAAAATATTTTAAAGGCAAACACAGAAGGTTACAGAGTTATTAGCAAAGCTTAGCTTTTAGTTTTTTCATATTAATATCTCATTATCTTAAATATTCAGACAACTCATTGAGACTTTAAGCATGAGAAACTGTTTTGATAAAACAATTAGAGAACCCTTTGCAATCTTTCACAATTAAGAGCAGACTAACAGTTAAGAAAAGTTTGTTTTTACATTCAGTGTTCTCCTATTTTAAATAAATAGCTGTACTTTAGAACAATTACTTTCTTTTACCCTCAACAAAATGAATTTCCATTCTTTATACTTTCTCTTATTAAAACACACATCCTTTTAGCAAGTAGAGATGTTTTCTTCTTAAATAGCTTTAATTATACCTCAAAACTATTAGGAACTTTAATTTTCAGTGAACACTGAGAAGTGGGCTATTGTAAACCATTGCACTAGCATTCTTTAGATTAACAAATTCAGGAACACACTTTATAATTCCTGACACCATGTGCTTTACAGCATAATCTATAAGCACAAAATATGTCTACTTAACTTAGCAAAACTTTAAGATTCTAGGTCACTACAAAAATTTTCAGGCTGCATGCAGGCACACACACTGCAATACACAATCACTAAGATGTTCATTTGCTACGCCTAGCTCACCCACTACCAACAACCATGCCAGACCACTTACAAAATGGTGGGTGTGGGGAGGGGTATAGGGTCAGGAGAGAAAGGAGGCAGGTTTGTGCTGGGATGAGTCTTGTCTGTGGCTTCCAGAATGGGAGGCTGGAGGAACATGTTCTGGTGGGGGAAGAGGGCGGTGAAGGCAGAAGGAGAAGGGGATGGGGTGGTTCAGCCACCGGAGGAGGAGAGGAGCAGGAAGATGGCATGGTTGAGAATGTAGGACTTTAAGGTGGCAGCAACACGGGGGAGGACAAAGAACTTAAAGAAGGTGGCAGAGAGGGGTGAGGGTAGCAAGCTGAGAGAGGTGGGACACCAAGGTTTCCTGGCAGATCTGAAAAGGAAGAAGGACTGGGCAGAGTAAGAGGCTGACAATCTTTAACTGGAGATAGGGCCAGGAGAACTTGAGTTGTTGAACACTTAATGTAAAGGTCTGGGCAGGAGCACAATATCCAAAAAGCCTGAACATATGGGATTTCACCCTACTTTCCACTCCAGTGGCAATAATTAGTCATGTCGGTGAGGAGGCCAAAATCGAAAGTTCCCTCAGGGGACCAGTAAGATTGATTGTCCAAGGGGTACTGAGGCCTGGCTTCAGAGCAAAGAAAGACTAGCTTTCATTTGTGAACTTCCCAGGACAAATATAGAGTAGCCAAATTAGAAATGAGACACCGCAGTGGGGTCTGAGCCTCTGCCTTCCAGGGCTGGTTCCCCATGTCTGCACCACTCCCCAACTAATCCCACTGAGAGGAGCACCCAGTGTCACAAATACGCCAAGTCAGGGGAGACATCCTGGGAGCCTGAGTGAGGGACATCTCTCACACTGCAGGGCCAGGGGTGGGCCGGATGCCCTCAGAGGGTGGGCTGGATGACCAGGGGCTGAATGCCCCAACCTGGACATAGCTATGATTTCGGACAGACCAGGTGAAAATGGGTTAGGAAGGGATACAGACCGGGGGAAACTGAGGGACTCACCGGAAAATAGTCCACACAGTGGACAGCAGGCTGAGGTCTAGGGTTGGGGAAGGAGGGGTCAGGGCCACTGATGGCCGGTTGGGGCCCCGCGCTCATGCTCCTTCCTGGGTTTCAGCACCAAATATAAGATAAATTCCAACCAAAATAAGCAGGCAATGAGAGGCAACAAAGGGCCAGGCAGTTTATTTGAGCACAATCCCAGGCGAGATTCACCAGTCTGCATGAATACAGGCTGCAGAAGTCACGTGCAACCAGACAGGCAGGGAGTTTTTAAAGAAGGTAGGGGGAGGCAGAGCTTCTATTTACAGCGGCGCAAGGATTGCCTAGGTTAAGGCACATTTTTCAGGTTGGGTGGGGGCAGCAGTCAGGAACTTTGGCATGTAATCGGTGTCTGACATGCTCACCCCTCCCTCCGGTGCTTCCAACCTTACAGGTTCTTTCCTCATTTTATTATTTTCCATCACTTTTCCCAGGATTCTGACCAAAATGAAATAGATGTTCCTTTATTTGGGAAAGTGGAATAGGAGAGTGTAGGAAAATCCTTTTTGAGCTTTACAATTGTTGTAGGCCCTATATGAAAAAATGGGTTTTGCCTTCCAAGGTTTCTAGCCAGGACAAGTCTCATATAAGCAGCTAAAAACAAGGTCTGAATGGAGAAGGATCAAGAAAGTCTCTCTAGCCTTAAAATATAAGCTTATACTGTATCATAGATGAAAGGACACACTAGAAATTATTTATTTCACTGATCCCTACACAGCGTTGTTAATTAATTTATTTTTTGCCAAATTGAAACTTTGAAAACAAACAACTATGCAATTTTTATGCAAAAAAATGTTAACATCAAAAAGCAGGCAAAGGAACCTATAAATCTCTACATGTAACTTTATAAAAGAGGAAAAAATCCCAATTCATACTCTATTTTCCTCAAAATATTTTATTTTCTTTTAAGACTAGCAAAAACTTGGTCACAGATCAACTCTGGAAAACACATCTCCAATTTCCTCTCTTTCTTTTATGACATATCTGAGTTTGTGTCTAGACATATATACATATATGTTTATATTTGTGCTTTATATGTGTATATGGAAATATTTCCCATAATTTACAAATGCATGTGTGTGTTGTGTTTGTATGTTAGTGTAACTGATCTTGGCTTCTTACTTATGAGTCATTTCTTTATGGAAATATATGGCCTTGGGTTGCGGCAATATCTTTTATTAGTTTATGTATAAATTTAAGGCTTGACAGATAGTTGTAACAGAATGATAGGCTTTAGAATGGAGAAAGATATACTAAACAAACTTATTCTCTGTTCCTTCTTATTGTGCTGGGTTCGACTGGGCTAAAGCTCTTGCATCACTTGATATTTACATTCTGATTTTAAAGTAAATTGTATTTAGAATAAAAATGTTAGAAAATATAAAAAAATTAAAAATAGGAAATATGACACAATATTACCATGTTCATATGACCACTTTACAATTTTAGTATACTTCTATTCTTTTACAAATAAATTGATTTGTCATAATATTGTACATAATGTATATAGTTCATTAGATTCTTTTTTATTTTATAAAATCATGCACACATTTAATTAATAAAAATCATTAACATTATATCAACAATTATATAATGTTTTATAATATAGATGCACTATAATTTACTTTGGTAAATTCCCATTGCTGGAAATACAATGTGCATATGATCTTTTCCCATTTTAAATACTGTTGCATTGAATGGGTTTTGTGTTTAAAGTTTGTTTATATTTGGTATTATTTTATTAGAGTAGATTCCCCGAAGTTAAATTACTCAATTGGAAGATTTAAACACTGTATAGCCCCTTTGCGAATGCTGTCAAGTTGCCTTAACATGATTGTGGCTTATTTTTAGTTAACTTTATCCAGAGCTACAGAAGTCTATATATGAGCACATGGGCATTTTAACATTTTCTGGGCTTGTCTCCATTTCTATAGAAAGCCAAACTTTTAGCATCTCTGTTTGTTAGGGAGATGGGCAATTTCATAAGAAATAAACTTAGGCTGCCTCTTTACATAAAAGTACAATGGTGATGAATGCTTATTATTGTTACTTCCAAGCATGAATGAATAATAATTATGCAAGCATGCTAATTCATGTGGTGGACAGTTGTATTTACTGGTAAGGTTCAGTTGTATTTCAATAGCAGTTTCCCCCTTTATTTATCTGCACAATTGCTTTGTTGCTGAGCATCAGACATACCTAGAAAGTGTTCTGATCACTTGTATGTTCTGTGACTAAAAGGAATATGAGTGATTTTTCAAATGCCAGAAATGTAGATCTGAGTGAATGCTATTCCTCAAATAATTTAAATTGGAAAGTTGCACATGTAACCCAAGTATGTGATCAATATTCTGAACATTGGTGGAAAGGCTGCATTTGAAGGTCTTTTAGAGTTATGTCCACACTCTATGTTCTAATAATATTCAAGTACCTTTGCAAGCTATTTTTAATGTATCTATCTAATTTTAGTATCAGTCTCTATAAACTAGGGTATGACAGTGCAACAAGCAATACCAAAAATCTCAGTAGCTTAAAGTAATGAAAGTATATTACAAGGTCTTATGTCTCATTTTAGGTCTCAGCTGTCTCTTCAGGAGAGCTGTCTTATCTGTGAAGGCTCAGTCTTATAGGATTCTTCAATTTTGTGGCACCACCTTCTCATTACTAGGCTTCAGGGCTTAAATCAGCAGGGGAAGAGTATGCCTGCTATAAATGTTTCTTCCAGATAACTCATGACACTTACCTCACCTTTCACTTGGCTATACCTAACTTCAAGGATACAAAGGAATTCAATCTTCCCATGTATCCAGAAATAAATGAGGACTGGAAGTATTGGTAAGCACTAGTATTCTCTACCATGGCTTATCTCCTGCTGCTTTCCTACACATATCACATACATATATTCAATGAGAACAGTATTGGTATTTGCAATGCAATTGTTCATTTTACAATATTGTTGTGTACATTGCAGAAAGCCCCTATTTTTGAGAGAGCCAAAATTACTCATTCATTGATAACACCACAGCAGTACTGTCATTTTTGAGTACTATTAATTTGGAGCATTCTTAATCATTCAAATGTATTCTATGACTTCCTTTCTGTACACTTTCGCTCATATTTAAAACCCCAGCTTCTACATGTCCACTTATAAAAATCCCATCACTCTTTCATACTCTAACTTAAATGTTCTCTTTCACAAACTCTTACTTATTATCCTCAGCTAGAAATTATCTCTCCTTAATTCAAGTCTTGCAACACAGTATGTCATGCCATGTATTATTCTTATTTGTATGACTGCATGCAAGTCATATAATTTTTCTGAACTTTTCTTATTTATAAACATAGAAGATAATTATCTTAGTCTGTTCATACTGCTATGACAAAATACCACATACCAAGATCAAGTCACCAGCAGATTCAGTCTAGTGAGTCCCAATTCCTAGTTCATAGCTGGTGCCTTCTTACTTTGTCCTCACATTATGGAATGGGCTAGGGATCTCTTAGAAGGCTCCTGTGTAAAGCACTATTCTCATTCATGAGGGTTACACCTTCATGACTTAAGTATCTCCATAGGACTCCACCTTTGAGGGCTGGATTTCAAAATATGAATTTTTAAGGCACACACATTCAGATCATAGCAATTATATACTTGTGAACATAAATATTGTATGGAATTTAGAGATCCAAGAAAGCTACTTGGTACAAGAGTAAATACTATCAGTGGTACTTTACTTTCACCCTTTAGTCTTACTCCATAGACTGTGACTCCATAAAAGAAGAACACAGAATAGGAATCAGAAGAAATTCTCTCTGAATTGCATACAGCTATTTCTCTTACTCATCTCTAAACCATTTATTTCATACATGTACAACTATGATTACACATGACAATCACTTGGAATTGTTTTTAAATGTTTACATCAGTACCTTGGCCCCATCTCTGACAAATAAATCATCATTCATGGGAGTGGGATTCAGCATTTTTGTCAAACATTCATTATATATCTGTTGAAAGAAACTAATTTTAACCAAAAACATATGCTAACCATATCACTGTATTTTAAACTTCATTTGTTATCCTGTAATTATATTAGCCAACTTATTCAGGAGTGGTCAGGTTTTTGTGGTACTTTAATTAAAAATCAAATTCATCTTTGAAAGGTTAAGATTTGTCAACATTCACAAATACTGAAAATAATAGGGCTCACTCACAAAAGGTGTTTTTCAATGTCCAAAACATTTTTGAACAATGGCAACATTCTGTGAATACTTTCCAAAATAAACCAATTTGGGTGCATGGGCAAGTTTTAATTTATATGCTTATATATGACATTCTGAGAAACTAAGACTCTTCCAAGTTAATCATGTATTTTATTATTTTAAAACCCATATTTATAAGATCTTTACATACCAATATTAGTGATGCTTTTTCATGCAGTTATTTTCTCATTTCAAGGTGTCTTCATTGTACAGTTTCCAAAAACATGAAAAATGGGTTAAAAGAAATCTGGAGCATGAAACATGAGTTGAAATGATGAGCACAAAATCATTTAATTTTTACATTGTATCATAATTCTAACTGGCAGACACACTATTGATGCCACCATAAGTACACAGCTAGATTAGTGCATTACAATTTACATGAATTACCTTCAATCAATTAAAATAATTAACATACATTGCTGTGGATCACTATTCCAGGAATCTGTTCCTTTTTAGGGATTTAAAAATGCATATCAATGAATTCACAAAACACAATTAGCATTTTAATATCTGACAGTGCTTGAGATAGAAAATGTTTAATGCAGTGAGTATGGTACTTTAAAAAAGCATTTGTTTTAATGCTATAGTGAATTCTATGTACTTGTCTTTATTATATGAATCTTGACAATACTAAATTCAATTGAGCATGATTCCAATGTTTCTTTACCCCATTTTTTCCTTTTAGAAGAAGCTACACTTTGATCTTGATTTTACAAGTTAAATGAATGTCAAAATGGATTTCTATCTTATAAGAGCCACCTGAAAATAATACAAAACTGAAATGTTAGTTTGAGAGACAAGTAAACCTAATTTATAGAGGGGAGAATGAAGCAGATGATGAATTGGTGTTCACTATTATTGAAGCTATAGCTAACATAGTTTCTTTCCATGCAGTGGTCTATGCCATGTTTCACCAGTTTTTCTTCCCTGTTTCTGAACTGGAAAACTATTGAGAAAAAAAGCTGAGAAAGTATTTAAGTCATCAGTAATGTCAAGAATCTATGTAGGATAATTGGTCCAAATAGCTTAAGGATTTTTATCCATTCTTATATTGCTATAAGTTCCTGTTATTTGCTCACATTTCTAGTGAGTCCTAGGACTTGAGGTCAGAGTCACATTCTGCCCCATTTGTGTCTGGATACCTATAAGGATACACTAATAACTATTGAAGAATGAAAATTATGGCAGTGCCCAGTGTCAAATTGAAATCCTTCTATCACTTTCACTTTATCTTCAGTTATTACCACAAGGTAATAATTTCAATTTTGGTAGTGTAAGTACAGATTAAAGATTAATATCTACTAACATGGCTATACAGTCACTTGGGCTGGAGTTCTTTGGTGCTGTCATAAGGGCATAAATTCACCATCAGCTTTACAGAATTTGGCAAAAACCTACTAGCTGATTACCAAAATAACTTCTTCTTCTGGGCACACACTTTAACTATCACAGCTTCTTTTTTTGCAATTAGATGTGTGTGTATGGTCTATTTTTAGTCAACATAGTAACAGCAAAAGTTGTGCCATATTCTGGTAATGTTCATAAGCAAAATGTATGCCTTCCCCACAATGTTCTTTACTTTCCAATAAACACAGATGACTATGGGGCCTAGTGGATGGTGAATCCACAAGATAAAATATTTATAAATTGCCACCTGGAGGAAAATATGCCAAACAGAAACAGTTAATTCAAACTCTTAGATTAGCAGAAAACTGTATTGACATTGAGTTATTATACTTTTTATTCTATTTGTTATAGTAGTTTACCTTAGCATACAAAATATACAGGCCCACACATTCCTTTCTGTCCCTACAGACAAAGGGGACAGTTGTTTAGAAAAAGTCTCACATTAACAATTTTCAGAAGATATAGACATATATACTGGAATGTCACTTTTGAAGTATACCATGGGAGATACCTAATTCTAGTGGTAAAAACAAAATGTATAATGGACATCAAAGTAGTTGGTAAACTGAATTAGGTAACCATGGAACTAGTTAACAAGAATTCTGAACATGTAATCATTGAGAAGCATTAAATCTAGATAACAGGATAGACTCATGACTTATTATCGATTTACAATAAATAAGACATGTCTAGTGACATGTGATGTCCACCAGATGCAGTATCTCTCTTCATTATATCATACTGGATAAAAAATGGCTACTAAGAGAGTAGATCCTGAAAGTTTTCATAACAAGGAAAAAAACATTTTCTTTATTTTTTGGTAACTATTTGAAATGATAAATGTTCACTACATTTACTATGGTAATCATTTGGCAATATATGTAAATAAAGTGATTATACTGTACATATTTAACTTATATAGTAGTGTTACATGTCAATTATAGCCCATAAAACAAAAATGAAGAAAGATTCTGGGAAGATGGTAAAGCATAGAAACTGAATCCAACTTCTCCCAGCTACACACTGAATCCACACCTACACCCAGAGTATTTCATCTTGAAGAAGAATGGAGACAAAAGTGAACACCATCGAAGGACAAAAAGATCAAATTTAAAAAATCCAAAAACAGGATAGAGAGAGTCCCCTCAGCACAGCCACTGGCGGAGGAGACTGGGAAGGATATCCCTGAGAGAGTTAGGCATGACTTCCTGCCTGAAGCACAAGAAAAAAAGACTTGGAGTTTAAAGTCCAAATAGACCATAAGTGAAAGAACCTAAGTTTCATAACTAAGTATCAACCACTTGGCAAGGAAACTGTTGGAGGCAATCTAGGAATAAAGGACCCAACCAGCAGCACTGTTTGTGCTCCTGCACATCTTGGTGTAGATAAGAGCAGGATCTGGGTTCAATAAAGCAGTTCAAACTCATTGCCTGCTATTACTCACTTTCCCAGCCAACATCAGCAGGACTAGAAAGTTCCCCAGCACACAAGGAGGGTAAACAAATCTGTGGGTTGCTGCCACCAAGGCAAATCTCCAGAGCAAGTGGAGAATGCATGTGCTGGGCCTGACCCCAGGTCATGAACGGGACCTGGCAGGTGCTAACGCAGAAATTTCCTGGAACATCTCCGATCACACAGAGTCCATAGGGAAATGCATATGAATAGTGTCTGAGCTCAAACCCAAGCAGTACACCAGTGGGCACTGTTCAGTGATGCAGGTATTCCCCAGAGCAGGCTGGAGTGTTATGGGGATACATGTAAATGTGTGCTCATGGTACTTGTGCCCAACTCCTAGTGGGACAAGTGGGAACCAACACAGAAATTCCCTAGAGCAGTATGGAGTACACAGGGGCCATGGGAAAACATGCATGTGCACAGTGCCTGATACTGGCCACAAGCAGGGTCCATGGGTGCTTACATGGGAATCCAGGGAGCAGTCCAGTGTGCTCAGGAGCCAAGAGGAGGAAACATGCACAGGGCCTGATGCCACACTGCCAACAGGACCTGGTGGTTGCCCAACTAAGGAATTCCCTTTCAGTGGTGCCAAGTGGCCCAAAGTATATATGGGCATATGGGTGAGAAGTCGTATGGGATACAGACAGTGCCAATCCATGAGTTACCTGTTGTGGGACCCTGACATGCTACTGACCTACCACCCTCCCTCTACAAGTGAAGAACCCACAGATGTCCACCCAGGAGCCTCTCTAAAGTACCCCAAGACCATGCACCAGGAACAATGCCCTGGGAGCTGAAGCACCAGGAATACCCAGTCCTAATTGAGAAAACCACAAGACGCAAGTGGTCTACACAAGAGACTCTCTTACACAAGCCCAGTCCTTCAAGAATGAGAGAGTGAGTTCTTTCAACTAATTCATAGAACCAAGTAAAGAAAGTCATACAAAACTTAGAGACAAAGGAAAACCTTTAAAACTACAGAACAAGAAGAAAACCCAGGAAAAAACTAAAGGAAACACAGTTAACCAATTTACTGGATAAAATGTTTGAAGCAATGATTATAAAGATATTCACTGGACTTGAGTAAACAATAGCAAAATGTAAAGTGGACTTCAAAAAAGATATAGAAAGCCTAAAGAAAAGTAAGAGATGAAGAATTTAATAGTTGAAAAAAGATACACTGGAAAGAATGAACAGAAGACTAGAGGATGCAGAAGAAGGGATCAGTGATATGGAAGATAGAATAATGGAAAGCATTTAAGCAGAACAGCAGAAGTAAGACAGAATTTGAGAAATCAGCATAGGGTAAGAAAGCTCTGAGACAACATCAAATGACTTACAATCCACATTGCAAGAGTCCAGAAGGAGAAGAGTGAGAAAAAGGGGTAGAAAAATTATTTGAACAGATAGTAACTGAAAATGTTCATAACCTGTGGAAGGAAAGAGTCTGCCAGGTACAGGAAGCACAGAGAGCTCCAATCAAGATGAACCCAAGGAGGTCCACACCAAGACATATAATCAAAATATCAAAGATCACAGAAAAAGGGAATCTTAAAACAGCAAGAGAAAAGCAATGAATTATATGTAAGGGAAACCCCATAAGGTTACCATCCAATTTCTCTGCAGAAACTCTACAAGCCAGAAGACAATGGCATGATATATTCAAAGTACTGAACAGGAAAAAGAAGAAGAAAAAAAAAAAAAAACCTCTGACAAGGAATACTCTACCCAGCAAGTTTATCATTTAGAACTGAAGGAGAGATAAAGAGTTTCAAAGGCAAAAATAAGTTAAAAGAGTTCACGACTACTAAACTAGTCTGACAAGAAATACTAAAGAGACTTTTTTTAAGAGTAAAAAAGACCTTAAAGAGAAACAAGAACTTTAATAAATTTCCAGTGGTAAAGCAAACATATAGCAAAAGTAGTAGATCAGTTATTTCAAAACTAGTATAAAGGTCAAAAAACCAAAAATAACAGAAAGAATGACATCTCAAAATTAGTTAAGGGAATCATTTAATAAAAGGTAAAAAAGAAGATATTTACTTCAAATGAGAGGGCAGTAAGAAAGATAGTAAGGTTAGAATATATTAAATCTTAAGTGAGCATCAGCTTGTTGTAGATTGTTGTATTCATAGGATGTCGTATCAGAGCCTCACATTAACCACAAACCAAAAATCTTATAAAAGATACATAAAATAGAATAGAAGAGATCCAAACCATAACACTAAAGAAAGTCATGAAACACAAGAGACAAGAGGCAGAAAGGATCAGAGAAGAGAAATGAAAACAACCAGGAAACATTTAACAAAATGGCAATAAATACATATATATATTGATAATTATTTTGAAAGTAAATGGCTTAATTGTTTCAATTAAAAGACATAGGGTAGCTGAATGAATAAAAAGAAAAGACCTATTTGCTTCCTACAATAGACTGATTTCAGACCAAAATATACACATAGACTGAAACTGTAGGGATAGAAAAAGATACACTATGCAAATAAGGACAGAAAGAAAAGGAGGGGTTGCAATATTATAAGGGAAAATAGACTTCACAAAATAAAGATATTAATAAGAAACAAAAAGGACATTATGTAATGATAAATAGATCAGTCCAAGAGAGGATATAACAATTATAAACATCTATGCACCCAATATAGGATCACCTAAATATATAAAGCAAATACCAACCGACTTATGGGAGAAATTGACAACAACACAATAATAGGAAGGAACATTAACACTGCACTCACAACAGGGGACAGAAAATTTTAAAAAAGAAATACAGGTATTGAACTACACCTTAGACCAGAAGGACTTAACAGATATTTACAGAATATTCTATCCAAACCAACAGGACACACAATTTTCTCAAGTGCACATGGAATATTCTCCAAATTAGATCACATATAAGGACACAAAACAAGTCTCAACAAATTTAAGAAGATTGAAATTGTATCAAGCATACATCAGACCACAGTGGTATGATACTAGAAACCAATTACAAGGAAAAACTGGATAAAAAGATAAACACATGAAGACTAAATAAATGCTTCAAAATAATTAATGGATGAAGAAAAAGATCAAGAAGAAATCAAGCAATACATGGAGATGAATGAAAACAGGAACAGTGGTTCAAAATATATGGGATGCCACAGAAGCAATTCAAAGAAGGAAGTGTATATCAGTGCAGGCCTACCTCAAGAAATAAGAACAATCCGAAATAAACAATATAGCCCTACAACTAAAGGCACTGGAAAAAGAACAAAGCCCAAAATTAGTAGAAGTAGGGAAAAAATAAAGATCAGAGCAAAAATAAATAAAATAGAGACTAAGAAAACAATACAAAAAAATCAATGAAACCAAGAGCTGAAACTTTGGAAAGATAAGGGAAATAGGCAAACCCCTAGACAGACTTATCAAGAAACAAGAGAGTGGACACAAACAAAATCAAAAATGGAAAAAAGAGAATTTACAACTAACACCACAAAAATTCAAAGACTTAAAGAGAATTCTGTGAAAAATTATATGCCAATAAATTGGACAACCTAGAAGTGGACAATTTCCTAGAAATGTGCAATCTTCCAAGACTGATCCAGAAAGAAACAGAAAATATGAACAGACCAATTGCCACTAAAAAAAAAATGAGTTAATAGTAATAAAAAGAAAACCAACCAACAAAACCCTTGGACGGGATGGCTTCAGCATTGTTTGTGCTCCTGCACATCTTGCTGTAGAAAGAGCAGGATCTGGGTGCGATCCAGCAGTCCAGCCTTATTGCCTGCTGTTACTTACTTTTCCAGCCAACATCAGCAGGACTAGAAAGTTCCCCAGCAAACAAGGAGGGTGAATTCTGCCAAATATTTAGAGTTAACACCCACACTTCTTAAAGTACCACAAGTATAGAAGAGGAAAGAATACTTCTAACCTTATTCCATGAAGCCAGCATCATTCTAATAATAAAACCAGACAAAGACACTACAAAAAAATTTATAGACCAGTATCCCTGATGAACATAGATGCAAAATTCCTCAATGAAATATTAGCAAACTGAATAAAAAAATAGACCAAAAGGGTCATCCATCATGACCAAGAGGGATTTATTACAGGGATGCAATGATGGCACAATATTTGTAACACTGTGATACACCACATTAATAAAGGAAGGATAAAAACCATATGATCATCTCAGTAAATGAAAAAGCATTTGACAAAATTCAACATTCATTCATGATCAAAACTCCCAACAAAATGTGTATAGAGGGCAAGTACCTCAACATAATATAGGCCATATATGACAAACCCACAGCTAACATCATACTCAATGGTGAAAAGCTGAAAGGTTTTCCTCTAAGATCAGGAACAAGACAAAGAAGTCCACTCTCACCACTTTTATTCAACATAGTTCTAGAGGTCCTAGCCACAGAAATTAGACAGTAGAAAGAGATAAAAGTCATCCAAATTTGTAAGGAATAAGGAATACTATCAATATTTGCAGATAACATGATACTATATATAGAAAAACCCTGAAGACTCTATTAAAAATCTATAGAATAACAGGATTCAGCAAAATTCCAGGACACAAATTCAATGTAAAGAAATATGTTGCATGCCTATACACCAACAATGAACTAGAAAAAGTAATAAAGTAAACAATCCCATTTACAATTGCATCAAAATGAATAAAATACCTGGGAATAAAATTAACCAAGGAGGTAAAAGACCCATAATCTGAAAACTATAAGACACTGATGAAAGAAATTGATGAAGACAAAAATAAATGGAAATCTATCTCATGCTCATGGATAGTAAAAGTTAATACTGTGAAAATGGTCACCCTGCCCAAAGCAATGTACAGGTTCAATGCAATCTCTCTCAAAAGACCAATGACATTTTTCAATGAACTACAGCAAAGAATCTGAAAATTTCTATAGAACCACAAAAGACCATGAATATTCAAATTAATTTTGAGAGAACAAATCTGGGGTTATTATGCTCCTTAACTTCAAACTGTACTATAAAGATCCAGTAATCAAAACATTATGGTACTGGCCTAAGAACAGACCTATAGATCAATAGAACAGAATAGGGAGACCATATATGAACTGATATATTGTCATATAAACTGATAAAAAAAGCATGCATATATGGTCAATTAATATATAGCAAAAGAACCATGATATAGACAGTCTCTTCAATAACTGGTGGTCAGAAAACTGTACAGCTACATGCAAAAGAATGAAGCTGGATTACTGTCTAACTCCATTCACAAAAGTAAACCTGAAATGGTTTGAAGATCTAAATTTAAGATAGGAAACCATAAAACTTAACAGAAAACATAGGCAAGAATCTCATGAACATGAGCACGAGCATGAGAAATCTCCATGTATATCTCCCAGTGCAAGGGAAAGAAAGGTATAAAACAAAAACAAAAAACACGTGGAACTACACCAAACTAAAAACCATCTGCACAACAAAGCAAAAAGGCAACCTAACATATGGGCAAATATATACACAACTTATATATCTGACAAGGGGGAACATTCAAAAAATATAAAGAACTCACACAACTCAACACCTAAAAAAGAAATGATCCAATTAAAAAATGAGAAGAAAAACTGAGCAGACATTTTTCCAAAGAGGACATACAGATAGCCAACAGACACATGAAAAGATATTCAACATCCCTAAACATTAGGGAAATGCAAATCAGAATCACCATGGGGTACCACCTCACACCAGTCAGAATGGCCATTATTGAAAAGGCAAGAAATCTTAAGTGTTGATGAGGATGTGGAGAAAAGGGAACCCTCCTGCTCTGTTGGTGGGAATGTAAAGTAGTCTGGCCACAATGAAAACAATATGGAGGTTCCTCAAAAAAATTTAGATAGAAATACAATATAACCAGTAATTTGACTTCTGGGAATCTTCCCATCGATAAATAAAATCATCAATTCAAAAAGATATATGCCCACCTATGTTCACTACAGTATTATTTAGAATAGCAAAGATATGGTAGCAATACAAGTGCCCATGGATAGTTGAGTGGACAAACAAGATTTTCATATACATTATAGAATATTACTCTGCCATAGAAAAGAAGGATATTTGACAGTTGTGACAACGTGGTTGGACCTAGAGGTGATCATGCTAAGTGAAATAAACCAGGCAGTGAAAGATAAATATCATATGATTCACTTATATGTGGATTCTACAAAATAAGCTAAAAAAGATCCACAAATACAAACAGGCTGTTGGTTACTATAGGGAAGAGGGTGGGAGGGTATGTGAAATAGGTAAAGGGGATAAAGAGGTAAAATGTGCAAACTGTAAAATAAGATAGACAGGAATTGTAGTACAACAGTGAGAGTTTAACTAATAATATTGTAATATTTTCATACGATAATTGGGTAACTACACCTATTGTGGCAATCATCTAGTAATGTATACAATGATCAAATCACTTTGTTGTGCATCTTAAGCCAACATAATATTGTATATCAACTTTAACACAATAAAAATAAAAAAACATACAACTCATTGTATCATTTAAAAGGATAAGTTTTACATGTGAATTATACATCAATTAAGCTCTTTTGAAAGCAACAAAACTGAAAAAGTATAATTACAAACAGGGCTAAATTCTTACTCTTTTTTCCTCTTTTGTGGAGACTTTAATCAAATCATCTCTATCTATAATACATTCATTACTTAGTGTATAAAACACTGATTAAGTTACAGCTTTAATTACATTCTTGTCCTCAGGAAACAAGCCAGTCACATTGGATATAGGAGACACATTATCTCTGAATAACCACAACTACATACTGTCCTGCAAGGTGAATGAGGATAACCTTCTGCAGATGGCTAATCTTATTCATTTTATATGGTATTACTCTTGTTGCTAAGATTAATCTTATCTCCAAGTTCATGAGGCACTTATGAACTCTTTTCTTGGCTTGGGAACTTTCATACAGAGCACTGATCCTAGAAAATTATGACTTTCAGATATATTTCAGTAGGGTTTTCATGAATATAGTAAGAAATTTAGAGCTACAAATCATTAATTTCCTTTTAAAAAGAGTTCAAATGCTCAAAACATCACCATGTAAAGCAAAAAACAAAGAAAATAAAATTCCCAAAATCTAAACTGTATGGCTAAACGCTGCTCTAATTTTGACTTCTCTAGTTTGCACTCAATTTGTAACATCTGAGTCCTTAAATATATCGACTTGTTCTTACTAAATCATATAATGCCTCATCCACCTCTTTATAAAATTTTTTGTTGTGTTTTTTAAACAATTATTTATTTACAAAGTAGGCATTCTCTATCTATTTCTTTGTTTTCATGACATGCTCTTTCTTCTCTGTTTTTATGCATGAGCTGCTTCCTCTTTGGAGAAAGTCTCCTAGAGAAATTTCTTCATTTGCTTTGAAGATACTCTTTTATTGTTGCTTTTCTTTTTCTTTTTATGTTTATATGTTTGCTTGTTTGTTTTTGGTATCATTAATCTACAATTACATCAGCAACATTATGGTTACTAGACTCCCCCTATTATCAATTCCCCCACCACATACCCCGTTGCAGTCACTGTCCATCAGCATAGTAAGATGCTATAGAATCACTACTTATTGTCTCTGTGTTGCACCACCCCACATTATGTCTGCTAATCGTAATGTCCCTTTCCCCCCTAATCCCTCCCTCCCCATGAATCTTCCACGGTCCCTTTCCCTTTGGTAACTGTTAGTCCATTCTTGGGTTCTGTGAGTCTGCTGCTATTTTGTTCCTTCAGTTTTTCCTTTGTTCTCATACTCCACATATGAGGGAAGTCATTTGATACTTGTCTTTTTCTGCAAGGCTTATTTCACTGAGTATAATACCCTGTAGCTCCATCCATGTTGTTGCAAGTGGTAGGATTTGTTTCCTTCTTATGGCTGAATAATATTCCATTGTGTATATGTACCACATCTTCCTAACCCATTCACCTACTCATGGACACTTAGGTTGCTTCCATTTCTTGCCTATTGTGAATAGTGCTGTGATAAACATAGGGGTGCATATATCTTTTTCAAACTGGGCTGCTGCATTCTTAGGGTAAATTCCTAGGAGTGGAATTCCTGAGCCAAATTGTATTTCTAATTTGAGTTCTCTTGAGGAACCTCCATACTGCTTTCCATAATGGTTGAACTAATTTACATTCCCACCAGCAGTGTAGGAGGGTTCCCTTTATCCATATCCTCACCAACATTTGTTGTTGTTTGTCTTTTGGATGGTGGCCATCTTTACTAGGATTATTTGCTTTTTGTTTGTTGAGATGCATGAGTTCTTTATATATTTTGGATGTCAACCCTTTATCAGATATGTCATTTAAGAATATATTCTCCCATACTGTAGGGTACCTTTTTGTTCTATTGGTGTTGTCCTTTGCTGTGCAGAAGCTTTTCAGCTTCATATAGTCCCACTTGCTCATTTTTGCTTTTGTTTCCCTTGCACTGGGAGATATGTTCATGAAGAAGTTGCTCATGTTTATGTCCAAGAAACTTTTACCTATGTTTTTTCTAAGTGTTTTATGGTTTCATGACTTATGTTCAGGTCTTTGATCCATTTTGAATTTACTTTTGTGTATGCAGTTAGAAAATAATCAAGTTTCATTCTCTTACACTTAGCTTTCCAGTTTTGGCAACACCAGCTGTTGAAGAGGCTGTCATTTCCCATTGTATATCCATGGCTCCTTTATCATATATTAATTGACCATATATGTTTGGGTTAATATCTGGACTCTCTATTCTGTTCCACTGCTCTGTGGGTCTGTTTTTGTGCCAGTAACAAATTGTCTTGATTACTGTGGCTTTGTAGTAGAGCTTAAATTTGGAGAGCGAGATCCCCCCTGTTTTATTCTTCCTTCTCAGGATTGCTTTGGCTACTCGGGGTCATTTGTGATTCCATATGAATTTTAGACCTATTTGTTCCAGTTTGTTGAAGAATGCTGTTGGTATTTTGATAGGGATTTCATTGAATATGTATACTGCTTCAGGCAGGATGGCCATTTTGACATTATTAATTCTTCCTAGTCAAAAGCATGGGATGAGTTTCCATTTGCTGTGTTCTCTTTAATTTCTCTCATGAGTGTCTTGTACTTTTCAGGGTATAGGTCTTTCAGTTCCTTAGTTAAGTTTATTCCTAGGTATTTAATTATTTTTGATGCAATTGTGAATGGAATTGTTTCCCGGATTTCTTTTTCTGCTAGTTCATCGTTAATGTACAGGAAAGCTACAGATTTCTGTGTATTAATTTTGTATCCTGCAAATTTGCTGAATTCTGATATTATTTCTAGTAGTTTTGGAGTGGAGTCTTTAGGGATTTTGATGTACAAAATCATGTCATCTGAAAATAGCGACAATTTGACTTCTTCTTTGCCAATCTGAATGCCTTGCATTTCTTTGTTTTGTCTGATTGCCATGGCTAAGACACCCAGTACTATTTTGAATAACAGTGGGGAGAGTGAGCAACCCTGTCTTGTTCCCAATCTCAAAGGAAAAGCTTTCATCATCTTGCAGTTAAGTATGATGTTGGCTGTGGATTTGTCATATATGGACTTTATTATGTCGAGGTATTTGCCCTCTATACCAATTTTGTTGAGAGTATTTATCATGAATGGATGTTGAATTTTGTCAAATGCTTTTTCAGCATCTATGGAGATGATCATGTGGTTTTTGTCCTTCTTTTTGTTGATGTGGTGGATTTGAAACTTTTTCCAGTTTCGAATGTTGTACCATCCTTGCATGTCTGAGATGAATCCCACTTGATTATGGTGTATGATCTTCATAATGTATTTTTGAATTCGCTTTGCTAATATTTGTTGAGTATTTGTGCATCTACGTTCATCAGGGATATTGGTCTATAATTTTCTTTTTTTGTGATGTGTTTGCCTGCTTTTGGTATTAGAGTGATTCTGGCTTCATAGAATGAGTTTGGAAGTATTCCCTCCTCTTCTATTTTTGGGGAAACTTTAAGGAGAATGGGTATTATCTAAATGTCTGATAAAATTCAGCAGTGAATCCATGTGGCCTGGGGGTTTAGTTCTTGGGTAGTTAATGATTACCGATTCAATTTCATTGCTGGTAATTGGTCTGTTTAAGTTTTTTATTTCTTCCTTGGTCAGTCTTTGAAGGTTGTATTTTTCTAGAAAGTAGACCATTTCTTCTAGGTTATCCAGCTTGTTAGCATACATATTTTCATAGTATTCTCTTATAATTCTTTGTATTTCTATGGTGTTCAATGTGATTTTTCCTTTCTCATTTCTGATTCTGTTTATGTGTGTAGATTCTCTTTTTCTCTTAATAAGTCTGGCTAGGGGCTTATCTATTTTGTTTATTTTCTCAAAGAACCAGCTCATGGTTTCATTGACTTTTTCTATTGTTTCATTCTTCTCAATTTTATTTATTTCTTCTCTGATCTTTATTATGTCCCTCATTCTGCTGACTTTGGGCCCCATTTGTTCTTCTTTTTCCAGTTTCAATGATGGTGACTTTAGACTGTTCATTTGGGATTGTTCTTCCTTCTTTAAATAGGCCTGGATTGCTACATACATTCCTCTTTCAACCTCCTTTGCTGTGTCCCACAGAAGTTGGGGCATTGTGCTGTTGTTGTCATTTGTTTTCATATATTGCTTGATCTCTGTTTTAACTTGGTCATTAATCCCTTGATTATTTAGGAGCATGTTGTTAAGTCTCCATGTTTTTGGGAGCCTTTTTGTTTTCTTTGTACAATTTATTTCTAGTTTTTTACCTTTGTCATCTGAGAAGTTGGTTAGTATAATTTCAATCTTTTTGAATTTACTGAAGCTCTTTTTTTGCCCTAGTATATGGTCTCTTCTGGAAATGTTTCCATGTGCACTAGAGTAGAATGGGTATCCTGTTGCTTTTGTGTGGAATGTTCTGTAGATGTCTGTTAAGTCCATCTGTTCTAGTGTGTTGTTCAGTGCCCCTGTGTCCTTTTTTATTTTCTGTGTGGTAGATCTATCCTTTGGAGTGAGTGGTGTGTTGAAGTCTCCTAAAATGAATGCATTGCATTCTATTTCCTTCTTTAATTCTGTCAGTATTTGTTTCACATATGTCTGTGCTCCTGTGGTGAGTGCATACATATGTATAATGGTTATATCCCCTTGTTGGACTGACCTCTTTATCATTATGTAATGTCCTTCTTAATCTCTTGTTAGTTTCTCTATTTTGAAGACTATTTCATCTGATACAAGTACTACAAGTGCTTTTTTCTCCCTATTATTTTGTATGGAATATCTTTTTCCATCCCTTCACCTTTAGTCTGTGTATGTCTTTGGGTTTGAGGTGAGTCTCTTGTGGGAAGGACATAGATGGGTCTTTTTTTATTGTCCATTCAATTACTCTGTGTCTTTTGATTGGTGCATTCAGTCCATTTACATTTAGGGTGATTACCGATAGATATGTACCTTGGATTTATAGCTCCCAAAAGTTCAAGGGTTGCTTCTTTACTATCTAACCATCTAACTTAACCCTCTTACTACACTATTATAAACACCATCTGATGATTGTTTATTTCTCTCCCTTGTTAGTCTTCCTCCTCCATTCTTTATATGTTAGGTGTCTTATTCTGTACTCTTTAGTGTTTCTTTTGACTGTTTTGTGGATAGTTGATTTAATTTTTTGCCTTTAGTTAGTATTTGGTTTGTTTGCTTTGTTTGCTTTGCTTTTATTTTGTCTGGTGACATCTATTTAGCATTGGGAGTACTTCCATCTAGAGCATTTCCTTTAATATCCTGTAGAGGTGATTTGTGGGAGGAAAATTCCCTCAACTTTTGCTTATCTGGAAATTGTTTAATCCCTCCTTCAAATTTTAATGATAATCTTTCTGGATACCTTTTTCTTGGTTCAAGGCCCTTCTGTTTCATTGCATTAAATATATCATGCCTTCTCTTCTGGCCTGTAAGTTTTCTGTTGAGAAGTCTGATGATAGCTTGATGGGTTTTCCTTTGTAGGTGATCTTTTTTGTCTCTCTCACTTCTTTTAATACCCTGTCTTTGTCTTTAATCTTTGTCATTTTAATTATTATATGTCTTTGTGTTGTCCTCCTTGGGTCCCTTGTTTTGGGAGATCTGTGCACTTCCCTAGTCTGAGAAACTATTTCCTCCCCCAGCTTGGGGAAGTTTTCATCAATTATTTTTATTCAAAGACACTTTCTATTCCTTTTTCTCTCTATTCTTCTTCTGGTACCCCTATAATGCAAATATTGTTCCATTTGGATCGGTCACACAGTTCTCTTAATATTCTTTCATTCCTAGAGATCTTTTTATCTCTCTCTGCCTCAGCTTTTCTGTATTCCAGTTCTCTGACTTCTATTCCATTAACAGTCTCTTGAACCTCATCTAGTCTTCTCTTAATTCCTTCTATTGATTGTTTAATTTCTGTTATCTCCCTCCAGACTTCATCCCTGAGCTCTTACGTATTTCTGTGCAGGCCCATCAGCATGGTTATGACTTTTATTTTGGATTCTTTTTCAGGAATATTGGTTATATCTATCTCATTAGGCCCTCTGGGGTTGTCTGAGTGATTTTGGACTGGACCAGATTCTTCTACCTTTTCATGTCAATAGAAGTGATTGCTGGCAGGTGGTGCATGTGTCAGCTAGGAGAACAAAGTCCCTCCCTTCTTGCTGGTCATCTTATGCTTCTCTGCTGCCTGTGCTGGTTACCTGCACACAGGGAACAGTCTCTGAGATAATCTTAGCTGCCATGGGCGGGGTGGTCCTCAGGATAGCCTAGGGCACTGCAGGGGTTTGTAGACATGCTGGGTGTGTTCTCCTGTGAGAACAGAGCCCCTTCTTGCCTTCCAGACCTTGCTCAGGCTTCCTCTGCCTTTGCCAGTCAACTGGGTGCAGGGGGTAGCCTCTTGGTTAATCTAATGAGCTACCGTGTTTGGGGTGGCCCTCGGGATAGCCTAGGGCACTGTGGGGAGTCATATATGCACCAGGTGTGATTTCCATGGCACCATTTCATGCATTCTGGACCTTGCTCCAGCTCCCTCTGCCTGTGCCAGGCATCTGTGCACCGGCAGCAGCCTCTATGTCTGTCCTAGTTAGCTGCATGCTGGGAGGAAACTCTGTGCAGTTGCTGTGCGTGGGTCTGTTCCCCGGCTGCTCCACAGCTGTGGTGCATGAGCCGGTTTGTTTGCAGCACCGATGGGTGGAAATGAATAGCAGGCTGCTTATCACCGTGAGGGGCTTCAGAGCTGCGTTACCACCCAGGAGGTTGGGGCAACTGAAGTTGCTTAAGATTCCCAGCCTGCTGCTCTTAGTGTGCCAGGACGATTTTGTCCAGCTGTTAAGCCCTTATCCCTTTAAGACTTTTAAAAAGTGCCTGCTTTTCTTTTGTCCCAATGGAGCCAGATGTGGGGACTCACTTGCAGTTTCCATCTCGGATTTTGCTTTTCCATTTCTCTAATATCCAGTACACCATGCAATGTGTGTCTTTGCTGCCAGTGCAGACTACTAGGGCTGATTATTTAGTAGTCTTGTGCTTCCACTCCCTCCCCACTCTGATTCTTTTCCTCCCACCATTGGGCTGGGGTTGGCGGAATGTTCGGGTCCCACCAGGTCAAGGCTGTATATCTTACCCTTTTCATGAGATGCTGAGTTCTCACAGATGTAGATGTAGCCTGGCTGTTGTACTGTATCTTTTGGTCTCACTTTTAGAAATAGTTGTACTTTTTGTATTTTCAAAAATATATATGGTTTTGGGAGGAGATTTCTGCTGCCCTACTTCTGCTACCATCTTGAGCCATCCCTCTATTGTTGCTTTTCTTGCAGTAGAGTCTTATCCTGGTATTTTGCCTATTCTATCTACTTCCAATTATCCTCTCTTCAGCTATATTCACAAACAAAACTCAATATCAAGGCCACTTAACGGTCCTATACCATTTTGCCACCAAGATAAAATAGTATGAGAGATGCAGACAATTTAACCAAAAATATATATGTTATACATATTCAGTTTCTTCATAATTCTAAATGCTATGCATTTCTAGGAAAGATATGGAATAATCTATCTGGGTGGATTCTTAATAGATGAGGACTTCAAGTGAACTTAGTGATGAAGTATAAAAGTGACGTGTTACTGAATTGGTAAATGGAATCAAAGTAAAAAGCAAAATGTTAATGCTATATCTTTCAGACATATATATTCTCCCATTTTATTGAAACACAATCAAGCATTAATGCCAAAATATTCCCCAAATTAATATGAACTGATCAAAATCTTGGTTTATATCCTTAGGAATAACAGCAGATTTCCAAATTTCTTAAGTAGCCCATACTTGAGGCAAGTCCTAGAGTATGAAATGTTTGTTCCCCAAATATTAAGAATGATAATCATATACTAAATAGAATATAAGATTGGCCTCTTCTCTACATAAATTTATACTCACTAATCTAGCTTCATTTGTATTTACATTCATAAGACATACAAGTACAGCTATTTTTTGGTGTATTTCTCTCCATTTACACTATCTTTGATATTTTTTCAACTACCTTTCTGTCTCAAATTTTTAAAATAGTCTTCTTCCCAATTTTATTTGCAAGTCATAAATTGTTGATTCATGAAAAATAAAATAATATCATAACCCATAGTTACTTATCTTTTAGATAATAGCTTTTATAAATGCCCTACTTAATTGCACACTAAAATTTGTTTTCTGTAATTATATATTTTCTTTATGCTCTAAACAGTTTGGTAAAATTCATATATAAGTATGAATTGAGTAACATTTATTTATCAATTTCAAATGAGAGAAAATTCCCTGCCTCTCATATTCTGATAGAAGCCACCCATTGGTGGCCACCAGCCCACATATTATGTCTGGCTCTGTTCTCACTGCTCATCTTCCCATCACAGCATGCACCCACCTCTCCATCCATCCCTTTTGGGAGAAACTCCATGGGTGGATCCCTGGTGATTGACAGTTGTTGGAACAATTACACAAGAGAGGAGGAAAGAACAGCCTCTCTCCATTCCTTGTCCCCAGAGGCTGTGGGAAGGAACTTCTATTGATATGTAAATGGACTAAGGCCAAGAGAGAGATTCTGGAAATATTACAGTTTTACCCCACAGTAGTCAGTCCTCACTTCATTCTACCCTTACCCCTGGCAACAACTTATGGTAATTATCTACCAGTGGATTTGCTTATACTGGAATAAATAAAAATATAGAGCTACATTCCATATAAATATAATTATTTTGTGACTTTTTGTGTCTGAGTTCTTGCACTTAGCCTACTGTTTTCAAAATTTATCCAGTTATAACATGTATCATTACTTCATTCTTTGTTAGTGTTGATAATATTCCATTGAAAGACAACATTTTGTTTGTTGATTCATCAGCTGATGGACAACTGATTTGTCTCTTCTTTTTGGCTATATAATTAATGCATTCTGGACATTTGTTTCTGTGTGGATATTTGTTATAAATTCTCTTGGATATGTAACTAGGAGTGGAACTGATGGGCCATATAGAAATTCTGTTTAACATATTGAGAAATTGCCAAGCTTTTCCACAGGAGCTACAGCTATTTACATTCTCACCAGTAATGTATGAGGGCTCCAATTTCCCCATGTCCTTCCCAACACCTGTTACTCTGTCTTTTTTTTTTTTTAATTATAGCCATTCTTTGGGGTATAAAGTAGTATTTCATTGTTTCTTTAATTTATATTTCCCTAATAACTACTAATATTTTCAGGTATTTATTGGACATTTGTATATCGTCTATGAATAAATATCTATTGAGACCTGTTGTCCATATTTTAATTAGGTTACTTGCACTTTAATTGAATTTGAAGTATTTTTTATTTCAGAAAACAGATCTATTACCGGATATACAATTAGTCAGTGTTTTCTTCCATTTTGTGGCTTGTCCTTTTACTTGCTTGTGTCCTTTGAAGCACAAAAGTTTTTAATGCTGACAAAGTCCAATTCATATACTGTTTTCTTTGATTGCTGTCTTAGTCACCCTTGGCTGTCATAACAAAATACCACTGACTGGGTAGTTTAAACAATAGATATTTATTTATCATAATTCTGGAGGCTGATCAAGGTGCTCTCAGATTTGGTTCCTGAAGGAAAGGAACCCTATTCCTGACAGGTAGACTGCTGCCTTCTCTCTATGACTTCACATGATAAGGAGAGATAGAGAAATCTGTTTTCTCCCCCTTCATATAATTGACCTAATCCCATCACACCCCCATGAGCTCATCTAAAGCTAATTACTTCCCAAAGGCCTGACCTCCAAATACCATCACACTAGAGATTAGAGCTTCAAAATATGAATTTTGATATGACACATTCAGTCTATAGCACCTAGTCTTTGTTTTTGGGGTCTTATCTAAGAAACTTCTATTTAATCCAAGGTAATGAAGATATTTGCACCTCAGTTTTCTGCTAAAATCTTTACAGTTTATCTCTTATATTTAGGTATTAATCAGTTTTGTGTCAGCTTTGTGTATGATGTGAGTTGTGGGTCTAACTTCATTATTTTGTATGTGGAGATCCAGTTGTTCTAGTACCACTTGTTGAAAAGAATATTCTTTCTCTATTGATTGTCTTGTCACACATTTAATAATCAATTGATGACAATGCATAGGTTTATTTTTGAACTGTCAATTCTATATCACTGGTCTACATGTGTGGGTAAAATTACAATATTTCCCGAATCTCCCTCTTGGCTTTACTGCATCTGCATATCAATAGGTATGATGCAGGATTCTTGTTTGTGGAGTCAAAGAATGAACTTAGCAAACACCCAAGGTAGGGGATCCAGGGAGAGGTTTTTATTTAGAGATATAGTGAGAGGACAGAGCTCCTGGCTCATACCAGGTGGGGACAAGAGAGCCCAGGGTGGTGTGTTGTCTATGGGATTTATAGGCAGTGGAGGATTTGGGGGAACTGATAAAGGGCTTTGGTTGTGGACTTGTACCACCTGCCCTGCCTGCAAGGTGGGCTGGGTTGTTTTCTGTTTGCTAGGGCTTTTTACTGTGAGGTCACGGGTTATGCTGAGATACCCTTCTTTATTTGTGGAACACTCAAACATTCCAAGCCAAGTTTCTCCTGGCCTTTTGAGCTTTAACTGATCTTACTGAAGATGTCTATATTCCTAGTCTGGTATCTTTACCCTAGATAATTAGTGTGACCTTGACTTTGCATAATGCTTAACAAAGAGTTTTGATAGGGACTTCTTTGCATATTGTTACATTTCTCTGACTTTAAATATCCTGCCTTGCTTTATCCAGAGGCCATTACCCTACTCTGGCTATACCCATGGTCCCTGTCTCATCCCTCCCTCTATGAAAGGAGACCCTAGCTGCTAGGGAAAGTGGGCGATGACCACTCTGGCTGCTTCATGCTGAGAAGGGACACAGTAAGGGGTGCAGTTAGGTCTCTATCACTGTTCAGTTGTGAAGGTCTTGGAAGATGGGCACTTGTATTCTGGATTCCATTTCTATTACTATTTGCAGTTTTATGGCTTCTAGGCAAGATAGATCAAATTGTGTTATAAGGTTAAGTAGCAAGATCTGGAGTTGGCTTTTCCATTCTGGAAAGACAAACTTGACGAGACTAAGAATGCATGGTTGAATGAGAACTAGAAGTAATAAAACTTTAATTGAAATGATGGGAGAAAACTAACATCTAGAGAATCATAGACAGATATTTTGGGGAAACTAGAATTCTGGATCTAGTTTATGTCCCAATGACTAGTACTAGGATTTAGTATGGATAAGGCTGCATTATTGAAACAATATTTTTCTCTAAAATCACCCTCATTTTTATTAGAAGTAACCAGATTAAGAAAATAATTAACACTTGGCTTTATTATTTGCATAAGTGCAGCAAGAAGAGCAATCGATTACATAGGCTTTTTTAAATGTGCTTTGCTGGAACTTTATATAAGGAACTTCAGATTGGACTTTTAAAGGCCTCTCAAGGCCAGAAAGCCAAGCCAGGCTTGCCATTAGGTTTTCCCTGCAGTACCTATAGATTTGGGTGAATACCTCTCTTGAGATCCCCAAGACATTATGAGGTTCCTGCCCCTGCCAGGAAGTGACCTTCCTTACTCACCTGGTAAGGCTGCTGGGAACCCTGTAAGCAAGGTACCAGGCCAGTTCTTCCAAGGGGCTTTGTTGGCTTTATAAAGTCAACCTTAGTTCCTTAAAGCTATTCATATCTGAGTTTATGCACGTGTCTCTCAGGTATAACATTCCTGTCAAAGCCTTATTAATATAAACAGTGTTTTTAATTCGTCCTTTTACAAGGAAAGCAGATTCTTATTGGACTTATGCAAATATACTGCCATGAAATACAAAAATAGTCACTGAGAGTTTTTAAATTTTGGAGGGTTCATGTAGAGAGAAAGATAAATGTTTCAATTCTGATTATACTTTTGTATTTTTGTCATTTACTCAACTGCTGTAAGTCAGCTTAAGAGAAAAAGTTTAAAACACTTCTTATCAGTAACATTTGAAACAAAAAGTCATAAACTTATTTTCCTTAGTTTACTTAATCTTATGTAACTAATACTTGCTGCTCTGCTGGAGTCTAGTTCTTTACTCATTTAGGATATTTACTATGCTGGAATTTAGTTCTTTACTAGTTTAGGAGTAATAAAATAGTGATTATAAATGAAAAAAGACAAATGACAATAGTTAAAGATCTGATGAAAGCTTACTATAAGACAGCTGACATGAAGAAATTTGAATATATCTGCAACATAAAATTCAGTAACAAAGTTCAGTATTATTCCCTTTGACAGTGCTTTCCAGGTAATTAAGCAGGTAATTATATATCAGATAAATAAGCCAAATTAGCCAAATATTCTCCCCAATGAGAAAAGTTTCCTCTGACATGTTCCAGGGGCCCTCTGGAAAATATCAGAGTTAGCTAGAGGTGAAAGCACCTTTTTGAATTTGATTCTGGGAAGCTGTCAGAAGAAAGTTTTTAAGTGACTTGCTTAAATAGAATCATAGGTCACTATGAAACAATACTTATCTATTTAATCAGAATGACAATAAAAGATTAAAGGCAAATACAGAAGGTTACACAGTACTTAGAAAATCCATTGAGACTTTAAGCATGAAAAATTGTTTGATAAAACAATTAGAAAATCCTTTGCAGTCTTTTAACATTAACAGCAGACTAATAAACCTTTGTCTTTTTAACAAAAAATTCTAGTTTTGCTGTGTACTTGATATCAAGACTCATTTGCTTTAATTTCACATAGCATGTTCATATCAATAATTCTTTCATAAACTTTCTACAATTTTCTTTTTACCTTCAGAGTTCTTCAACAAACAGCTGTACTTTAGAATAAAGTTACCTTCTTTTATCAAAAGACACATTCTTTGGCATGAAGAAATGTTCTCCTTTTTAAGTAGTTTTAATTAGAACTTAAAACCATTAAGATCTTTAATTTTCAGTGAGCACTGAGAAGTAGGCTGTTGTAAACTGTTACTCTAGCATTCTTTAGATTAACAAATTTATGAACACATTTTATAATTTTTGGAACCATGTGCTTTACAGCACAATCTGTCACTAAGCACAAAATATATTTACTTAACGTGGCAAAACTTTAAGGTTACCACAAAGATTCTCAGGCTGTTTGTAGGTATGCACACTGCAATATACTATAGCACACTATTACTAAGATGTTTACTTGCTACACTTATTTAGTTTACTCATTCCTAACAACCATGCTCACAAAACTTTTACCAAACATTAAACAAAGTAAAGTCTTTAAGCATTTTTTCTTGAAAGATTTAACATATAACATCAACTGAAATGTCTTCAGGTAAACTCAGGCAGCTGATAACCACAAGGACATGTCCATTTCAGTTCAATTTAAATTAGCATTAATGCTTAATATCTTTTATTAGCATTTTCTGGAAGTTTTAGAATGCCCAATTTTTACAAGCTCTTGTCTTTAAATTAATTAACTCTTATTAATACCATCTGGAGGTAGAAAAATATTTTTCATTTACACACTTAGACACACAAACATACAGATTGAGATATAATGCCTACAGTTAGCAATACTTTTTGTAAAAGAACATATACACAGACAAACTGATGCAAAGATTTGAGCTACTGATATCCAATTGCTTTCTTTCTTTTTAGCTTATTTGATTCAAAGTATCTCAATTTTCAATAATACACTCTAAGGGCGAGCAGGTTATATAACTGGGTTAAGGTTTAGATGGCCCCAGACTAACAGGGCTGATGAAGGCTCTGAACTGATAGGGACTGTGAGTGTCCAGGGGGCTGGAAATGAAATGCAAGTACAGTTATAGCACCAGTCATTTAAAGCCAGGCTGTATTGCAGAAGATAAATTTTTCCATTTCAGGGAGTCTAAGTTTAAAAACCTCCCAATTTTTGAAGATAATGATGAACCCAATAAGTAGAATAGATTTTTACCAAAATAAAATTAGAAAACTATTTTAGTAGTCCACGGGACTTATGACCATTTCCCTTATTTGTATCAAAGTATATTTAGCTGCATAACCTTATTATATTGTATACTTTTCTCAGGAACCAAGCTTCTCCATCAGAGAGTTTGTATTGAGGCCAGGCTTGTGCACAGAAGATAAGTCACTTCTTTTTGAGTGGGTCTGGGGATTAAATTGCTCCCAGTTCTTTAGAATACATGACAAAAGCATGTATGGCTTTAAACTTGAAGAGGATGCTCCCATCTGGAAGAGAAAAAGACATGTGTGTGACACCTGGTTGGCTTTTCTCTGTGAGGGCATCCCCTCGCCTTGGAGCCTAGGTTACAGTGGTCAATCACCTCCTCTGTGAGGCCTACAGGATTTAACCACTCCTTACTAGCATGGCCTGTACCTTGCTTTGATTTCCCTCTTGCCTTCCCACTAAGCAAGAATTGCTTCAGAGCTCTGGATTTAGTGGGACCTTACCAGTATGCTCTTACTTTATGCCTTTGGGAATTTTAATCTACATCCTAGTTTTCTTAGCACAGTACACTCAGGATCATTCCTTGAGAGGCCCCTGCCTGTCCAATAAGTGCAGGGACTGTGTGACCTCTTGCTGCCAGAGCCTTGGTCAAAGTAACAAGCCTGTTTCTCTTCCCTGGGGGCTGCAGAAAAGTAAATGCCTAACCCCAGGATGACTCCCTCTAAGGAAAGGAGATCAATAGAATAGAGCCATTTACATGTTGGGCTCAAGACTTCAGCTTGACTACTTCACAGACTTCATTTACATTACACAGGAGAAAGTGGTGCAGCCCTAAGAGAATGGCTTTGAATGAGGAGGAGAACTTTTCCTAAGGCCAGCAATAATAGAATTTAGACAGAGGCTGCTATGGGCAGTTACAGAGGGGGGTGTCTATATTCTTAAACACCAGTTTATGCCACAGCCTGGGATTTAGCTTGCTAGTTACCCACTCTATGAAATCTGATCTGTGAGACAAGAGGTCATTGGCAATAGCCTAGCCGGAGGTTCACTCAGCACCATCAGATCAATAGGCCAGAGCTGAGACCCAGGACTACTGTCTACCAGTCCAGTGTGCCCTTGGAGTCCGCAGATTAGGATAGTAAAGTAGGAAATCAGCTCAGCCACTCCCTGACATTCCATCTGGAGGCAGGAGATCAAGGAGCGGTAGACACTGGGAAACCTTTCACCCGAGACTTAAGACTGGTAGCCAACGCTAATCATCTTTTAAGTAGCAGACACATTTTATGAGATAAAAAATGCAGCATTTAGTCAGGAATAAGAGAGAAGCATGGATCTCCTACCTTGTGGTGGTGAGCATGGGGTTCCGTGAAATTGGTGAAGTTAGAGGCACACGTAGTGTGTAAAAGAAGTAAAGAGCAGAGGCCAGGACAGCCTGAAAAGGCGTGCTGAAAGAGTGAGAGAGACACTCCTCATGGATACCCAGTCGGGGTGTAAGGGTCTGATTTGAGACACATGAGCCTTTGAGAAGCCACTGAAGTGTAGCCTCAGCCTAGGCTCTTGCATTTGCCCATAGCCTTCCTCAGTCCCTGGCATCCATGGAGAGCCCCTGAAAGAGAATCCTGGCCTCCACTCAGGTGACTTTCCCGGCTTCCAAGGGAGATGGGGATCCACTGATGGAGATGCAGGAGAACCTGTCACTCAAAACTTTGAAATCAGCAGCTGGGCTAGTCCCATTTAAGCAAATGAGTAGTGCCCAATATTGTGTGCCATAGATGGCGTCCTTCTATAAGGAGAGTAAAAGAAAAAGGCAGGCTCAGATGCCAATACTCACCTCCAAAGTGATCCTGGATGATGCCAGAGTTCTTGTTTGCAGAGTCGAAGAATGAACTTAGCAAACACCCAAGGTAAGAAAGCCAGGGAGAGGCTTTTATTGAGAGATACAGTGAGAGGACAGAGCTCCTGGCTCCTGCAAGGAGAGGGCAAGAGAGACTGTAGTGGTGCATTATCTAGGGGATTTATAGGCAGTTGAGGATTTTGGGGAACTGATAAAGGGCTTAGGTTGTGGACTTGTATCACCTGCCCTGCCTCCAAGGTGGGCTGGGTTGTTGTCTGTTTGCTAGGGCTGTTTACAGTAAGCTCACATGTTATGCTGAGATACCCTTCTTTATTTGCAGAACACTCAAACATTCCAGACCAAGTTGCTCCTGGCTTTTTGAGCTTTAACCAATCTCACTAAAGATGTCTATATTCTTAGTCTGGTATCTTTACCCTAGATAATTAGTGTGACCTTGACTTTGCATAATGCTTAACAAAGAGTTTTGATAGGGACTTCTTTGCACATTGTTACATTGCTCTGACTGTAAATATCCTGCGTTGGTTTTTCTGGAGGCCCTCACCCTACTCTGACTACACCCATGGTCCCTGTCCCAGGTGTTTCCAAGAGGTGGCGAGAAGTAGTCCATCTACATATCAACAGGTAATTACGAGGTCGTGCAAGAGTTTATGTGGAATGGAGAGGTTGGGTGAAGTTCTCTTTTCCTGGAGCCTGGTCAAGAGAGAGAGGGGGATGACAGCTTGTAAGAAATAAAATGGTTTCTTAACTTTATTTCTCCCTTTGACTGATTTCTGTTTCAGAGCTACTTTGCCCCAAGATTTTCCCTGAAGTTACATCTGGCAGTAGTTGGCAGGACCTCTGAACTCTAAATTTGTCTAAATGGATGTGACCCTTGGGCAGGCTGCCTCTAGGGAGATGGGGAGGCCCCAATGGCTGCAGAGGTATAAGGTGCAGCTTCACTCTTCAACCCCCTATATGTGAGGCTTCCAATTGGGGAGCCCATAGTGGGGAATTGGTCAAGGCAATGCACCTCCTAGAGGGGTGGGGCTTTCCCCAGAATTGGGGAAGAGTAATGACCCCAGAAGTTGCAGAATTAGTCCTTCATCAGAGAGAAGACTGCTTAGAGGACCTGAATGATTGTGTAGAAGCTGGCATTGTAGGATCGCTTTTTGTCAAGATAATGGAAAGTGGTATCAAGGAGAGAGAGAGATATGTCAGCAAGAGAGAGAAAAACTTCTGCATCACTTGGAGTAGCTAGTGATAACCTATGGGATGCCCTAAAGGAAGAGAGACAGTTATTAAGAGGACAGGTCGCACCCCTGGAAAATTCCTTAGCAGCAGTGAGGGGGAGACAGCAAGAGAGTCTGCATTGCAAAAGGTTGTGGGTGAGGGTAGGAAACAGTGGTTGCTTCAGCTCTGGAGATTGTTGGATCAGGTGTCAGGAGAGTATGAGGGGATTGGGCTGAGGGCCAATCTGTTGCAGAGGCCACTGCCTGAGGCACTAACCTCTCCTGTATTAAAGGCTCACCCAGTTGTAATCAAGTAAAAACACAACAACCACAGACTTCTGAGTGGGAGGAGCTGCCCCCTCCACAGTATGTGGAACACTCCATGCTCCACCCCTATAAATATGATCAGCTGGTGGACATGAGCATCTGGTATGAGCAGAAGTCATTGGAACCTCTGCCTGCCTGGCTTTTGTGTGTGTGGGATACAGAAGTGGAAAACATTGTTATGTTGGGTTCTGAAATGAGCAGACTCGCTTCCCTGATTACTGACCTTCTCTCTGGCACTGGTTGCAAAGTGCCTGTCACACCTCAGGGAATCCAATGTTTCTGGATTGGCTGACAGCACCCATCAGGACAGTATGGCCTAATCAGGGTGATTTATCATATTTATCCACTAGCTGGAAAGTGTATGCAGAGCTCCAAAAGATGTTTTTGGAGTTGTGCATGAAAAATATTATCTATAAAATGCATGCCCAAGGCCCCATTGAGGAGTTGTTCACCATAGGAATGCTAAATCTGATGCTCCATATAGCTCCTCCATTCCACTTTGGGTCCCAGGTGACTATTCTTGCCCCCCACATATGGCACCCATAAGTGAGGCTCCTCATACTTTAGCAGATCTGGGGGAGGTTGAAACAATGAGAGCCCAGAAGGAAATACAGGCTATGAATGAAAGGAAAGGTGCAAAAGGCCCCATAAACGTCTCAAGGACCCAGATGTGGGTTGATTTGGTAAAAGCCGGGATAGTGAAAAAAAAACATGATGGGCAGCAAAATAGAATATTGTTAGAACTGTGACACCAATTAAAGCTAAAGCAGCAGTTCAAGCCACTGAGGTCCAGGACATGGTAGCAGAAGAAAAGCCCCATGTACAGCCTGTGTCCCTGCAAGACATCCTGGAGGACAGTACTCAGGCTCTGCATGGGCTCTCACCACCACAGGTTGATGATTGAGGGTCACGGTTCAACTGAGGGATAGGTCAAGGCCCCCACCTTGGGGGACATGGTAGAGACCAGAGGCCACATGTAGAATTAACAATTTATTTGTCCCCTGTGAATATATAATGTGTTCTGGTGCTGGTGGACACAGGAGCTAGATGTTATTTGATTCATGGCAACCCTGAGTGTTTTCCTGGGACACCTGATGTGATATATGGCTATGGGGGTAAGGCAATTAGAGTGAAGAAAGCCTAAATCTCATTGGGGACAGGGCATATACCCCTACAGGAATATACTGTGTATTTTTCTCCCATCACTGAATATATTTTGGGGGTGGATATCCTGCAGGGCCTGTGGTTACAGACCACTGCATGTGCATTCAGACTGAGAGTATGTGTGGTAAAGGCAGTATGGAAGGGATATGCTCAGCATCCACCTGTACCTCAGTGGGTGACAAATTTTAAGCAGTATAAATTGCCTGGTGGGCACAAGGAAAATGGAGAAACTCTACAGGAGATGGAGAAGGTAGGCATCAAAAAGTCCACTCATAGTTCTTTTAATTCCACATTGTGGCCACTGAAAAAGCCAGCTGGCTCCGGGCATATGACTGTGGACTATAGGAAATTGGATAAAGTCACACCCCCTTTGCATGCTGCTGTCCCATCAATAGTAGCCCATATGGACACACTAAGCCATGAATTGGGTCGTATCACTATGTTGTGGACTTTTCTAATGTTTTCTTCTCTATTGACATAGTAAAAGAAAGTCAGGAACAGTTTGCCTTCATGTGGGAAGGCTGGCAGTGGGCACTCACTGTCCTTCCACATGGATACCTCCATATTCCCACCATTTGTAACAGACTTGTAGACCAGAACTTTACCACATGGAAGAAACTGCAAATGATGTGACTGTATCACTACACTGATATTATCCTCACATCTGATTCACTTGCAGATTTAGACAGGGCAGTTCCTAGACCACTGCAACATCTACAGGAGAAAGAATGGGCTGTGAACAGCACCAAGGTTCAGGGACCTGGTTTGTCTGTAAAATTCTTGGGGGTTACCTGGTCAGGTAAAACTAGAATTATCCCTGAAGCAGTCATAGACGAGGTCCATGCTTTCCCTACCCCTACCATTGTGTCAGTATTACAAGAGTTTTTGGGACTTTGGGGCTACTGGAGAGTGTTTATTCTGTACTTGGCACAAGTTCGGAAGCCCTTATACTGGTTGGTATGAAAGGGCATCAGGTGGGACTGGGATGGAATAGGTGCAGCTGCTTTTACTGCTGTTAAGTGAGCAGTCAAGGCTGTGAAGACCTTGAATGTAATGGACTCATCAAGGCCCTGTGAATTAGATGTTCATGTAACTGAGAATGGTTGTGAATGGGGCCTTTGGCAGAGGCTTGAATGGACACACCAACCGATTGGATTCTGGTCACAGCTATGGAAATGAGCAGAAGTCTGGTACACCTTGACAGAGAGGCAACTGGCTGCTGTGTACCATGCCTCGTTGGCTGTGGAGTTCATCACTGGAACAGCTCTGACAAAGGTAATAACAACCTATCCCATTGCAGAGTGGGTGCAATACTGTACCTAAAGTTCACAGAGTGGTGTGGCTCAGACTCCAACACTGGCCAAATGGGGCACATATTTACAATAGCATAATGCCCTTTCTACCAGCCCCTTAAGTGGAGAACTCCAATGCTTACTTGAGCCAGTGACGTATAACAGTGGAAAGCAGGAAGAACTTGCTTTTGAGCCTTTGGTAACCAAGAGTCCTTATTAGGAGGGAAAAGCCCCTATAGCTGAAGATGCTTGGTATACAGACAGCTCCAGTCTTATGCAGTCCCCGAAGTGGAAGGCTCTGTCTTTCCATCCTAAGGCTGAGACAATATGGATGGAGAGAAGGGCAGCCAATGGGCTGAGTTGCAGGGAGTATGGCTCATCACCCAGGAGCCCTCCCACACAGCTGTCTGTATTGACATCTGGGCTGTCTATCAGGGCTTGATCCTGTAGCTACCATCATGGTGCCATGCCAACTGGATGGTTGGTTACTGGCCCCTTTGGGGGCAAGAGTTTTGGCAAGACCTATGGGCCTCTGGTCAGACTAAGACTGTTACCGTATATCATGTGACTGGCTCTTTGCCTTTGGCATCGCCCCCAGGGAATGATGAAGTGGGCACACTGGTCCAGGTGCATTGGCCAGAAGGAAAGCCTGCCTCTGATATGGTCTAATGGTTACATCAGCGTTTGTTGCATATGGGGCAAAAGACAATGTGAGCTGTAGCCCTTTGGTGGGGCTTGCTGTAGACCTTTGAAGAAGTCAGCAGGGCCTGGAGAGAGAGCTTTGCTCTAACAGTGACTTATTCTGCCCATATCAGAAGGATATCGATATGCCATAATTTGTGTGGATACAGCTACTGGTCTGTTGGTTGCTTTCCCTGCATGTTGTGCAGATCAGCAAACCACCAAGAGTTGCCTATAGCATCACTTTGCAGTCTATGGCCAGCTGCAAGTGATTGAATGCAATCAAGGCACCCACTTTACTGGACATGTTTTACAAGGATGGGTGTAGCAATTTGAAATAAAGTGGGAGTTTCGTGTACCATATAGCCCTACCAAGGCAGTCATGATAGAGAGGTACAACAGTTTGTTGAAATCTGGGATGAAGTCAGACACCAACAGTCTATGGGGCTGGTCTGTTCACTTATGGACAATTTTGAAGCATTTGAAGAAGCCCCAGAAAGAATCCTTGAACCCTGTGGACATGCTAACACACCTTCCTGCCTCTCCTACACAACTGTATGTACAAACCAAAGATGAGTTATTGAAGCCAGATATGACCAGCAGAGCAACATCCTGCTGTCTGCCCCAACTGCATTAAACCCTAGAGACACTGTTGAATGGACGTGGCCTGGACATTTTGACACATGGACCAGTGATGGCTGGCCCTTCTGGCACCTTGGGGAAAAGGCCTGGAAGCTAGCCTCCTGTGTATTCCTGGAGTAACAGCAAATTATCCCTTAAAGATCATGGTATTCTACCCAAAACTTCCATAAGGTAAGAGCGTCAAATGGAGAAGTTTTGTTTTATCTTTTTGGCCATTGCATGTACCTCCCATAGCCCTATATATTGACCCCTCTGTAATTCCCACAGGGAGGTTGGTAAAAGTCTGGTGTACTAAACCAGGACGAGATTCAATTCCTGTCACTGCCCTATCACAGGACCACTTTCTTGCATGTATCCTACCTGATGAACAAGATTTTCCTATGCTGGTGTCATTAAGACATATATTTTAAGGTTATTTTCTTCTACAGTCCCTGTGTCCTGGCTGAACACCCCTGGCTGCAGCTGCCATGTGATGACTGCTCTGCACTCCCTACCTGTTCAGCTACTGATGCCTGTGGAATGGGCAAGCTATGGATTTAATCTCCCTAGGGCTTTGAATCTCGCTGAAGCCTCCATGTGGAAGATTATTATGGCTTTATTGCTGTTGCTATTTTATGTTATTATCCTGGTTACAATGCTCCATTTTTCTTGCACAGGGGCCATTGCTGAAAATGGGGAATGTGTAGATTGTGAGGTGGGATTTCTGGAAGGGTGGGCTGTGGCTAAAATTACAATATTTCCAGAATCTCTTGCCTGATTTTAGTGCATCTGCATATCAATAGTTGTTTCCATGGGTTGGAGAGAATTAGTCCATCTATATATCAATAGGTAATTACAAGGGTGTACGAGGGTTTATCTGGACTGGAGACATTAGGTGTAGCTCTCTTCTGCTGCTGCCTGTTCAAGAGAGATGGGGAAGACTTCTTGTAAGAAATAAAAGGGTTCCTTAACTTTATTTCTTTCTTTGACTGATTTCAGTTTCATAGGTATTTTGCCCCAGGCTTTTCTCCCCGGAGTTACAACATGTCTATTGATAAGACAGAACTACACTCTTTTGCTTATTATAACTTTGTGGCAGGTTTTGAGATAAGGAAGTATAAGTCATCCAACTTTGTTGTTCCTCAAGACTGTTTTCATATTTCTGGATCTTTTGCACTTACATAAGAATTGTAGTCTCTGCTTGTCAATATCTGAAAAAAATTCAGTTGGAATTTTGGTAGGGATACCCTTCAATATGTAGATGAGTTCAGGAAGTATTATCATTAAAAAAATATTAGGACACCTAATCATTACAAATAAAAATTCATGTCATTATCTTAGGATTTCTTTATCGTCTTTGAATGATGTTTTGAAGCTTATAGACTTCAAGCCTTACACTTCTTTGTTTATATGTATTCCTAAGTACCTTATTCTTCTTTATGTTTTTATAAATGGTAATGTTTTCATTTTCAGGTTGCTTTTTGCTGTACATGGAAATACAATTATTTTTGGATATTGATCTTGTATCCTAAAACCTTACGGAATTCGTTTATTAGCTCTAATGATTTTTTTGTTGTGTCCTTAGGATTTCCTATACGAAAAATCATGCCATCTTCAAAGTAGTTTTATTTATTTCAAATATGAATGCTTTCTATTTATTTTTATTTATTTTTCTTGCCTAATTGTCACTATTAAAACCACCAGTGGAAAGTTGAATACATATATAACATGGATGGATCTAGAAGGAACCATGCTAAGTGAAACAATCCAGGTCATAAATGACAAATACCATATGATTTCATTCATAACTGGTATCTAAAACCCAACCAACAAGTAAAAATAGTAACTATGCCCATAAATATGGATTTCTTTATTGTCTTTCTTACAAGCAGTCTTCCCTATCTCTCTTGAACAGGCAGCAGCAGAAGAGAGTTACACCTAATGTCTCCAGTCCATATAAAACCTTGTACACCCTTGTAATTACCTATTAATATATAGATGGACTAATTCTCTCCAACCCATGGAAACACCTATTGATATGTAGATGCACTAAAATCAGAAAGCATATATCTTTGTCTTGTTTCTGACATTAAAGTGAATACAATCAGCCTCACGTTTATGGTGTAGCTGTGAATTTTGCACAGACGATTTTTGTCAGGTTGAAGAAATTCCCTTCTATTCCTTGTTCATTGAATGTATCACTAAAGGTTGTTGAACAATGTCAAGTAATTTCTCTGCATCTATTGGGTGGTGTTTGTCTTATCCAATAGATATAAAATGTTATATTGATTTTAAATATTTGTCCAAATTTTTAGTTCAGAGAATAAATCCCATTTGGTCATGGTTCATAATATTTATTATATGTCACTGAATTCAAGATTGCTCATAATTTTTGAGGACTTTTGAATCTATATTCACAAAAAAAGAACCTATAGGATTATTTTCTTGTTTCTTTATTTGATTTTGGTTATAGAGTATTATTAGCCAGATGGGATGGGAGAGGAATCTTCACTCTTCTATATTTTGGTACAGTTGTTAAACAGTTGGTATTATTTCTACTTTGAATGTTTGGTATAATGACAAAGTATGGCCTCTTGTGTCTAGGATTTTTTATGAGAACATTTTCATTACTAATTCAATAATGTCATTTATTATATATGTACTCAAATTTTCATTTATTCTTTAGTCTGTTTTGCAGTTTGTGTCTTTCAAGGAATTTGTTGATTTCTTCTGTTATCTAAATTGTTTTATGCAATCCTTTATTATGTTTCATTATAATCCTTTTATTTACTTTTATAAATTTGATAGTAAGGTGTCTTCATTTTTGATTTTAGTAATGATAATTTTCTCTTGGTCAGTCCATAAAGGTTTCTTTATTCTTTCCATTTTTATTTTATTTCATCTTATTTTTATTTTAATGTTTTTATTGGAATAAATTTTATATACAATATCATTTTGTTTTCAGATTTACAACAGTGACTCAGTAACTACATATATTACTATATGTTTGCCAGAGTAAGTGTAATTACCCCCGTTACCATAACAAGACATTACAATGTTATTGGTTATATTCTCTATGTTGCATAGCCAATTCCATGTCTAATTTATTTTACAACTTTCAGTTTGTACCTCTTTACACCCTTCACCTGTATCATCCCTTCTTCCAACCCCTTCCCAATGGTAACCAACATTCTGTTGTCCATATTTATGGGCATAGTTACTATTTTTACTTGTTGGTTGTGTTTTAGATACCAGTTATGAATGAAATCATATGTTATTTGTTATTCATGACCTGGCTTGTTTCACTTAGCGTGGTTCCTTCTAGATCCATCCATGTCATCTCAAATGGCAAGAGTTCTTTCATTTTTATGGCTGACTAATATTCCATTTTATATATGTACTGCATAATCTTTACCCATTCATCTATCAATAGACACTTGCATTGCTTCCATATCTTTGCTATTCTAAATAATGCTGCAATGAACATAGGTGTGTATGTATCTTTTTGAATTAGTAATATTGTTCTCATTGAGTAAATTCCCAGAAGTGGAATTGCTAGGTCATATGGTAATCTATATTCTGAAGAAACACCATATTGTTTTCCACCATGGCTGAACCAATTTGCATCCCCATCAACAGTGTAGGAGTGTTCTGTTTTCTGCAGATCCTTGCTAACACTTGTGTTTTGAATAGTAGCCATTTTGATTGGTGTGTGGTACCTCATTTTAGTTTTGACTTCATTTTCCTAATGATTAAAGATGAGCACATTTTCATGTATCTATTGGCGGTTTTCCTTCTTTGGAAAATATTCAGGTCCTCTGCCCATTTTATAATTGGAATATTTGTTTTATTGGTCTTGAGTTATATGAGTTCTTTATATATTTTATATATTAGTCCCTTATTTTATATATCATTTGCAAACATATTATCCCATATAACAGGAGGACTTTTTGTCATGTTGATAGTGTCCTTGGCTGTTTAGAGGCATTTTTATTTGATGTAGTCCAACTTGTTAATTTTGCTTTTCTTTCCCTTGACTGTGGAGTTTTAACCAGAAATAAATTTCTCAGGATGGTTATTGCCTATGTTTTATTCTAGGAGTTTTATAGTTTCATGTCTTGTATATTTGCCTTTAATCCAATTTGACTTTGCATTTGTGTATGTTGTTGTGGAGCAATCCAGTTTAATTCTCCTGCATGTAGCTGTCCAGTTTTCTCCAACACCAGTTATTGGCTTTTTTATCTTATATTAATTGATAATATATGTGTGGGTTTAAACCTGGGTTGTCTATCCACTTCCACTGATCTATGGGTCTTATCTTGTGCCAGTTCCACACTGTTTTGATTACTGTAGCTTTGTAGGATAGCTTGAAGTGAGGTAGCTTAATACCCCTAGATGTGTTCTTTTTCAGGATTGCTTTGGCTATTCAGGGTATTTTTCTGGTTCCATGTAAATTTTAGGATTTTTTGCTGTAGTTCATTGAAAAATGACATTGGTATTTTTATAAGAATTGCATTGAATTTGTACATTACTTTGGGCATGAAGGTCATTTTGACAATATTTCTTCCAATCTATGAGCATAGGATAGATTTTCATTTACTTGTGTTCTTTTCAGTTTCATTCACCAGTGTCTTATACTTTTCAGAGTACAGGTCTTTCACCTTCTTGGTTAGGTTTATTCTTCAGTACTTTATTATTGTGGATGTAACTGTAAGTGGAGTTGATTTGCTGATTTCTCTTTCTATTAGTTTTTTGTTTGTATGTAAGAATGCAACATATTTCTGTATATTGATTTTGTAACCTACAACTTGGCTTGAACCACTTTTTAGTTCTAAACAGTTTTTAGAGGAGTCTTTAGGATTTTCTATATATAGTATCATGCCTTCTGCAAATAATGACAGTTTTACCTTACCCAATTCTGTTTGGATGCAATTTTATTTATTTTTCTTGTCTTCTTGCTGTGCTTAGGATTTCCTGTACTATGTTGAACAACAGTGGTGAGAAAGAACATTGTCATCTTGTTCCTGATCTCAGAAGAAAAGCTTCTAGTTTTTGCTATTGTGATATTAGCTGTTTGTTTGTTGTATATAGACTTTATTACGTTGAGGTATGTTACCCCTATACCCATTTTGTTGAGAGTTATTGTGAATGGATGCTAAATTTTGTCAAATAGTTTTTCAACATCTGTTAAGATAATCAATATTGTTTACACCCTTACTTTGTTTGATGTGGTGTATCCCACTGATTGATTTGCAGATATTGTACCATCCTTGCATCCCCAGAATAAAATCCATTTCATCATGAGGATTGAGACTTCTGACATACTTTTTAAATTTGGTTTGATAATACTTTGAGGATTTTTGTATCTATGTTCATCAAGAAAATTGGTCTCCAATTTTGTTTTTTTTTGTCTTGTCTTTGTCTTCTGACCTTATAAAATGTGTTTGGAAGTATTCTCTCCTCTTCTATTTTTTGGAATACATTAAGAAGGATAGGTGTTAGCTCTTTAAATATTTGGTGGAATTTACCTCCAAGTCATTGGTTCTGGACTTTTGTGTTTGGATGTTTTTATTAATAGTTCAATTTCATTACTAGTAATTGGTATTTTCATATTTTATTTTTCTTCCTGGATCAGCCTTGAAAAATTCTATGTTTCTAGTAATTTATCCATTTCTTCTAAGTTGTTCAAATTATTGGCATACAAACTTTCATAGAATTCTCTTAAAAGCCTGAATTTCTGAGAATTCCAAGAAAAAGTTGGCAGTTTAAGAAGCAAGGCAGAAATCTCCTCCCAGAGTCACATAAAAAAATGAAAATACAGCAAATACAACTAATCAAGCAAATGACCAAAAGACTGCAGAACAGATTTCCTACATCTGAGAAGAAGAGAATACATGACAAAAAAGGGTAAAGTGGAAAAGCCATGATCCAGCAGCACCCAAGCCCTCCCTCATCCAAACCCACAGGTGGGAGAAAGAGAAGTGGAGCAAGAAGGAAGTAGAAGCACAGGACCACTTAACACAGGACCTTGGAGATCTTCTCTGGGAACAGGAACCCACATTACTTAGTTTCCTTGAGAGCAGTGGGGCTGGAAAGCAAAATTGAGTGGAACACTTGGAGATGGTAAGATTAAAGCTGCTTGTAGAGAACAGGTACATACTATCAGCCTCCCAGAGACAAAAGAAAAGGAGGCAGTTTGAAAAAACGTTCCAGCAGCAAGAGGGGCACTACAGTGGCAAACATTACAGAGAAATCTCTGTTTAGGAGAAAGGGAAGGTGGGCAACACTTTCTAAGCACACTCAACCCAGTATACTGGGAACTCTTAGGAGCTTCAGACAGTCCATCCACCTGGCAGGAATGCAGCCCCAAGTTCCTTCCTGTGTCTTGCAGCCTGACACTCCTTCCTCCTGGAAGGTTCCAGTTTCACATGCCTGCCATCCCCAACATTGCAACATGCCAGCCAGAGGATGGCTCCATCCATGGGTACTAAGAATCCTCTCTGTATGCACAGTTAACTTGACCCAGAAGTAGAGGCAGGCATAACAGCTGAGAAGGCCAGAAACACTCTCTGCTGAACTATTTCCTCCCAATAGGCACCAGTTTTCGTCTACAGCCCCCACCATTGAGGCAGGCTGAAGGAAAGGAGACTACACCTACAGAAGCTCCAGAGGCACAACCCAGTTATTCTTACTGCTTCCATGAGAAGCTGACAACTCACATAGCCCACCTGAAATCAGAACACTATGAGCAAGGCAGTAAGGTTCCACACCCACTGGATGCCAACAGCACAGGCTTCCACACAGGAAAATGAGCTTCTGGGCACTAGAGGGCATCTCCTACACAAAGCTATTATTCCATAGAAAACACTAAAAAAATGAAGTGGCAGAGGAATTTGGTTGAAAAAAACTATAAGGAAAAACAACATAAAAAGGGATTAGTAAAACATAAATCAAAAATATTTGTAAAGATTTCAAAATAAAGCCATAGACATGCTTATGGATTTATAGAAAAGTATTCAAGATCACAGGAAAGAGCTCAAAAAAGATATAGAAATTGTGAAAAGAGCAACTCAGAGCTGAGGAATACAGTACCTGAAATGAAACATGCAATGGTGGGAATAAAACATAGATTAGATGACATAGAGGAAACAGTAAATTAAATAGAAATTAGAGAACAGGTCAACAAAGAAGCTGAGGAACAGAGAGAAAAAAGGATCTCTTGGAATGAAAGAATAATAAAGCTGTATAACTAATACAAATTCAACAACATTGACATTAGAGGGGTACCAGATGAAGAAGAGAGAGACAAAGGGGCATAAAGTCTCCTTCAAGAAATAATTGTAAATTTCCCCAAGCTGGGAAAGAAAATAGACACTCAGGTCATGGAAGCACAAAGATACTCCAACAAAATAACCCTATGAAGACAACACCAAGACATATAATAATTAAAATATAATGATTAAAATGTCAAAAATCAAGGATAAGGAAATAGCATTGAAAGCAGCCAGAGAGAGAAAAAATCAGATATAAATGAAACGCATAAAGCTATCAGCAGACTTCTCAGCAGAAACTTTACAGGCCTGAAGGGAGAGACATGATATATTTAATGTAATGGAACAGAAGGGCCTCCAACCAAGATTATACTACCTGGAAAAATTATCATTTAAATTTGAAACAGGAATTAAACAATTTTCCAATAAACAAAAACTGAGGGAATTCATCACCACTAAACCATCTCTACAAGAGCTATTAAAGAGACTGCTCTAGATGGAAATGATCCTAAGGCTAAATAGCTGTCACCAGAAAAAAATAAGCCCACAATAAAAATAGTAGAACAATTAATTAGTAAGCAAATATGAAATTAAATCAATTACTCACAAAGTTAGTCAAGGGATACACAAAGAGTGCAGAATATGACACCCAATATATAAAGTGTGGAGAAGGAAGAAGTAGAGGAAGGGGAGGAAAAAAGTACCTCTAGATTGTGTTTGAAATAGAGTAATCAGCGATTAAGATAGACTTATATAATAAGGAAGCTATCCTTGAACCTTTGGTAACCACAGATCTAAAGCCTACAATGGAAATAAGTGCATATCTATTGATAATCACCTTAAATGTAAATGGACTGAATGCACCAATCAAAATACATAGAATAACAGAATGGCTATAAAAGAAAGACCCAAAGACCCATCTATATACTGTCTACAAGAGACTCATTTCAAACGCAAAGAAATACACAGACTAAAAGCAAAGGGATGGAAAAAGATATCTCATACAAATAATATAGTGAAAAAAGCATGAGTAGTGCTCCTTATATCAGACAGAATAGATTGCAAAACAAAGAAAGTAACAAGAGACAAGGAAGGATATTACATAATGATAAAGGACTCTTCCCAACAAGAGGATATAATCATTATAAATATCTATGCCAACAATATAGGACAATGTAAATATGTGAAACAAATACTAACAGAATTAAAAGTGGAAATAGAATTCAGTGCATTCATTTTAGGAGACTTTAACAAACAAATAGATCAACCAGACAGAAGATAAGTAATGGAATAGAGGCACTGAAAAATGCATTGGAACAGATGTACCTCACAGATATCTACAGAACACACCACCCAAAAGCATCAGGATACACATTCTTCTCAAGTGTACATAGAATGTTTTCCAGAATAGATTACACACTTGGCCACAAACAGAGCCTCAATAAATTAAAAAAGATTGAAATTGTGCTAACCAGCTTCTCAGACTATAAAACTAGAAATAAATTATGCAAAGAAACAAAACAGCCTACAAACACATGGATTTGTAACAACATGCTCTTAATAATTAATAGATCAATGACAAATTAAAATAGAGATCAAACAGTATATGGAGACAAATGAGAACAACTCAATAGCTCAAAACATATGGGATGCAGTGAATGCAGTTCTAAGTGGAAAGTAAATACAAATATAGGCTTACCTCAAGAAGCAATAATACTCCCAAGTGAACCCACAATTAATGAAACTGGAAAAAGAACAAATAAGGCCCAAAGTCAGTATAAGGAGGAACATAAGAAAGATCATAGGAGAAATAAGAAAAATTGAGAAGAATAAAACAATAGAAAGAATCAATGAAACTAGGAGGTGGTTCTTTGAGAAAATAAAATAGATAACCCTATAGAAAGACTTTTCAGGAAAAAAGGGGAGTGTACACACATAAACAGAATCAGAAACTAAAGAGGAAAAACCACAATGGACACCATGGGAATACAAAATATTATTAGAGAATACTATGAAAAATTATATGCCATCAATTGGACAATCTAGGAGAAATGGACAACATTCTAGAAAAATACACCCTTCTGAGAGAGACCCAGGAAGAAACAAAATCTGAATAGATGAATTGACAGCAATGAAAAAAAGTTGGTATTCAAAGAATTGCCAAGGAACAAAATGCTTGGACCAGATGGCCTCCTGGATGAATTTTATCAAACATTAAAAGAAGAGCTAGTACTCATCATTCTTAAACTATTCCAAAAAATGAAAAGGATGGAATATTTTCAAACTCATTCTAGGAGGCCAGCACCACTCTAATACCAAAATCATACCAAGACACCAAAAAAATGAAAATTACAGACCAATATTCCTGACGAATATAGACGCAAAAATCCTCAGCAAAATATTAGCAAACTGAATTCAAAACAACATCGAAAAGATCATCCATTATGGCCAAGTGGATTTATTCCAGGGATGCAAGGATGGTACGTTACTCAAAATTTGACCAACATCATACAACACATCAACAAAAGGAAGAACAAAAATCACATAATCTTCTCAATAGATACTGAAAAAGGATTTGACAAAATTCAACATCCATTCATGATACTGCCAACAAAATAGGTAGAGAGGGTAAGATCTCAACATAATAAAGGCCACATATGACAAACCCACAGGCAGCATCATACTTAACAGCAAAAAGCTGAAACCTTTTCATCTAAGATTGGGAATAAGACAAAGATGCCCACTCTCACCATATTTATTCAACATAGTACTAGAAGTTCTAGCACCAGCAATCAGACAACACAAAGAAATAAAAGGCATCCAAATTGGTAAAGAAGTCAAAATGTCGCTTTTTGAAGATGACAGATGACATATTATACATAGAAAACCCTAAATACTCCACCAAAAGATTATTAGAACTAATAACTAAATTCAGAAGAGTTGCAGGATACAAAATTAATACATAGAATTCTGTTGCATTCCTATATACTAACAAAAAATTAACAGAAATGGAAATCAGGAAAACAATTCCAACTACAATTTCATCAGAAATAATAAAATACCCAAGAATAAACCTAACCAAGGAGGTGAAACACATACACTCTGAAAACTACAAGACTCTCCTGAGAGAAACTAAGGACACCAATAAATGGAAATAAATCTCATGCTCATGGATAGGAATAATGAGTATTAACAAAAATGGCCATCCCACCTAAACACAATCTACAGGTTCAATTGAATCCCTATCAAAATACCAACAGCATTCTTCAATGAACTAGAACAAATAGATCTAAAACCCATATGAAAACAAAAAAGGAGAGGCGGAGCCAACATGGCGGCGTGAGTAGGACAGTGGGAATCTCCTCACAAAAACATATATATTTTTGAAAATACAACAAATACAACTAATCCTAAAAGAGAGACCAGAAGACACAGAACAACAGCCTGACTACATCCACATGTGCGAGAGCCCAGCGCCTGGTGAAAGGGGTACGATAAAACACCGGGCCTGGTGGGACACGAGCACACCACCCCGCAGCTCCCAGCAGGATGTAGAGGGAGCCCAGGACTGCTAAACACCTAGCCCCAGCCACCTGCACAAGAGCGCAGACACAGTGCATGCGTGGAGGGCTGGAAACTAGGGAAATAGGGCAGCAAGACCTCTGAGTGGGTGCCGAAGCTCATGCCCAGGGAACAAAGAAAAACAAGTGCTTTTTGAAAGTCTTAAAGGGACAGGGACTTAACAGCTAGACGGAAACAACACAGGTCACAGTTCAGTGGCTGGAAATTACAGGAAAAACTGGGTGCACTAACCACCTAGGCAGCAGCTCTGAAAGTCTTAAAGGGACAGGGACTTAACAGCTAGACGGAAACAACACAGGTCACAGTTCAGTGGCTGGAAATTACAGGAAAAACTGGGTGCACTAACCACCTAGGCAGCAGCTCTGAGACCCCTCACGGAGGTAAACAGCCAAACAGTTCCCCCGTCCATTACCACTCCAGGCGCTGCGAAGGCAGAGAAACAGCATAAGACAAACCACGCACACAGAAAAGAAAATTCCTACACGTTGGCCGGGCTAGACACAAAGACCCAGCCTACACGCAATTACCCAACACAAGCCACTAGGGGTCGCAGTTGTCCCAGTAAAGAAAGGCCAGTAACAAGTGAAAAGTTTGGCACTCCCAGCTGACAGTCAATAGTACCTGTCAACATGAAAAGGCAAAAAAATGTGATCTAGACAAGACTAACCCAGACAGCTTCGGCATCTGCTACATCTTCCCCTGAGAAGGAACCTGGGGAGATAGATTTAACCAGTCTTCCTGAAAAAGAATTCAAAACAAAAGTCATAACCACGCTGATGGACTTTCCGAGAAATATGCAAGAACTAAGGAAGGAGAATACAGAAAAAAAACAAGCTCTGGAAGAACTTCAAAACAGAATGGACAAGATGCAAGAGACCATTAATGGACTAGAAAACAGAGAACAGGAACACAGAGAAGCTGATGCGGAGAGAGATAAAAGGATATACAGGAATGAAAGAATTCTAAGAGAGCTGAGTGACCAATCGAAAAGGAACAATATCCACATAATAGGGGTAACAGAAGAAGAGAGAGAGAAAAAGGGATAGAAAGTGTCTTTGAAGAAAAAATTGCCGAAAACTTCCCCAAACTAGGGGTAGAAATGGCCTCTCAGACCACAGAGGTACACAGAACTCCCATGACAAGGGATCCAAGGAGGGCAACACCAAGACACATAATAATTAAAATGGCAAAGATCAAAGACAAGGACAAAGTATTAAAGGCAGCCAGAGAGAAAAGAAAGTTACCTACAAAGGAAAACCCATCAGGCTATCAGACTTCTCAACAGAAACCCTACAGGCCAGAAGAGAATGGCATGATATACTTAATGCAATGAAACAGAAGGGCCTTGAACCAAGAATACAGTATCCAGCACGAATATCATTTAAATATGAAGGAGGGATTAAACAATTCCCAGAGAAGCAAAAGTTGAGGGAATTTGCCTCCCACAAATGACCTCTTCAGGGCATCCTACAGGGACTGCTCTAGATGGGAGCATTCCTAAAAAGAGCACAGAACAAAACACCCAACATATGAAGAAGGGAGGAGGAGGAATAAGAAGGGAGAGAAATAAAGAATCGTCAAACCACATTTATAATAGCTCAACAAGCGAGTTAAGTTAGACAGTAAGATAGTAAAGAAGCTAACCCTAAATCTTAGATAAATACAAACTTAAAGCCTGCAATGGCAATAAGTATATACCTTTCAATAATCACCCTAAATGTAAATGGACTGAATGCACCAATCAAAAGACACAGAGTAATAGAATGGTTAAAAAAGCAAGATCCATCCATATGCTGCTTACAAGAGACTCACCTCAAACCCAAAGACAGGCACAGAATTAAAGTCAAGGGATGGAAAAAGATATTTCAAGCAAACAACAGAGAGAAGAAAGCAGGTGTTGCAATTCTGGTATCAGACAAAACAGACTTCAAAATAAAGAAAGTAACAAAAGACAAAGAAGGACATTACATAATGATAAAGGGCTCAGTCCATCAAGAGGATATAACCATTATAAATATATATACACCCAATACAGGAGCACCAATGTACCTGAAACAAATACTAACAGAACTAAAGGATGAAATAGAATGCAATACATTCATTCTAGGAGACTTCAACACACCACGCACTGCAAAGGACAGATCCACCAGACAGAAAATAAGTAAGGACAAAGAGGCACTGAACAACACACAAGAACAGATGGACCTAATAGACATCTACAGAACTCTACATCCAAAAGCAACAGGTTACACATTCTTCTCAAGTGCACATGGAACATTCTCCAGAATAGACCACATACTAGGCAAGACAAAGAGCCTCAGTAAATTCCAAAAGATTGCTATCCTACTAACCAACTTTTCAGACAACAAAGGCATAAAACTAGAAATAAACTGTACAAAGAAAGCAAAGAGGCTCACAAACACAAGGAGGCTTAACAACACGCTGCTAAATAATCAATGGATCAATGAACAAATCAAAATGGAGATCCAGCAATATATGGAACAAACGACAACAACAACAATAAGCCCCAACTTCTGTGGGACACAGAAAAAGCAGTCTAAAGAGGAAAGTATATAACAATCCAAGCATATTTGAAAAAGGAAGAACAATCCCGAATGAATGGTTTAATGTCACAATTATGGAAACTGGACAAAGAAGAACAAATGAGGCCTAAGGTCAGCAGAAGGAGGGACATAATAAAGATCAGAGAAGGAATAAATAAAATTGAGAAGAATAAAACAATAGCAAAAATTAATGAAACCAAGAGCTGGTTCTTCGAGAAAAAAAATAGATAAGCCTCTAGCCAGACTTATTAAGAGGAAAAGAGAGTCAACACAAATCAACAGTATCAGAAACGAGAAAGGAAAAATCACAACGGATCCCACAGAAATACAAAGAATTATTAGAGAATACTATGAAAACCTATATACTAAAAAGCTTGGAAACCTAGGAGAAATGGACAACTTCCTAGAAAAATACAAACTTCCAAGACTGACCCAGAAAGAAATAGAAAATCTAAACAGGCCACTTACCAGGAATGAAATTGAAGCAGTAATCAAAAAACTACCAAAGAACAAAACCCCCGGGCCAGATGGATTTACCTCAGAATTTTATCAGACATACAGGGATGACATAATACCAATTCTCCTTAAAGTTCTCCAAGGAATAGAAGAGGAGGGGATACTCCCAAACTCATTCTATGAAGCTAACATCACCCTAATACAAAAACCAGGCAATGATCCCACCAAAAAAGAAAACTACAGACCAATATCCCTGATGAACGTAGATGCAAAAATACTCAACAAAATATTAGCAAAACGAATTCAAAAATACATCAAAGGGATCGTACACCATAACCAAGTGGGATTCATCCCAGGGATGCAAGGAAGGTACAACATTCGAAAGTCCAACAACATCATCAAACACATCAACAAAAAGAAAGACAAAAACCATATGATCATCTCCATAGATGCTGAAAAAGCATTTGACAAAGTTCAACATCCATTCATGATAAAAACTCTCAGCAAAATGGGAATAGAGGGCAAGTACGTCAACATAATAAAGGCCATCTATGATAAACCCACAGAATACATTATATTGAACAGCGAGAAGCTGAAAGCTTTTCCTCAGAGATCGGGAACTCTACAAGGATGCCCACTCTCCACACTGTTATTTAACATAGTACTGGAGGTCCTAGCCATGGCAATCAGACAAAACAAAAAAATACAAGGAATCCAGATTGGTAAAGAAGAAGTTAAACTGTCACTATTTGCAGATGACATGACACTGAACATAAAAATCCCTAAAGACTCCACCTCAGAACTACTAGAACTGATATAGGAATACAGCAACGTTGCAGGAAACCAAATGAACACACAGAAATCTGTGGCTTTCCTATACACTACCAATGAACCAACAGAAAGAGAAATCAGGAAAACAACTCCATTCACAATTGCATCAACATAAATAAAATACGTAAGAATAAACCTAACCAAAGAAGTGAAAGACTTATACTCTGAAAACTACAAGTCACTCTTAAGAGAAATTAAAGGAGACACTAACAGATGGAAACTCATCCCATGCTCATGGCTAGGAAGAATTAATATCGTCAAAATGGTCATCCTGCCCAAAGCAATATACAGATTTGATGAAATCCCAATGAAACTACCAGCAACATTCTTCAATGAACTGGAACAAATAATTCAAAAATTCATATGAAAACACCAAAGACCCCGAATAGCCAAAGCAATTCTGAGAAAGAAGAATAAAGTAGGGGGGATCTCACTCCCCAACTTCAAGCTCTACTATAAAGCCATAGTAATCAAGACAATTTGGTACTGGCACAATAACAGAGCCAAAGACCAATGTAACAGACTAGAGAATCCAGACATTAACCCAGATATATATGGTCAATTAATATTTGATAAAGGAGTCATGGATATACGATGGCGAAATGACAGTCTCTTCAGCAGGTGGTGCTGGCAAAACTGGACAGCTACATGTAGGAGAATGAAACTGGACCACTGTCTAACCCCATATACAAAAGTAAATTCAAAATGGATCAAAGACCTGAATGTAAGTCATGAAACCATTAAACTCGTGGAAAAAAACATAGCAAAAACCTCTTAGACATAAACATGAGTGATCTCTTCTTGAACATATGTCCCCAGGCAAGGAAAACAACAGCAAAAATGAACAAGTGGGACTATATTAAGCTGAAAAGCTTCTGTAGAGCAAAAGACACCATCAATAGAACAAAAAGGAACCCTACAGTATGGGAGAATATATGTGAAAATGACAGATCCAATAAATGCTTGATGTCCAGAATATATAAAGAGCTAACATGCCTCAACAAACAAAAAACAAATAACCCAACTAAAAAATGGGCAGAGGAAGTGAACAGACGGTTCTCCAGAAAAATATATAGATGGCCAGCAGACACATGAAAATGTTCTCCACATCGCTAATTATCAGAGAAATGCAAATTGAAACTACAATGAGGTATCACCTCACACCAGTAAGGATGGCTGCCATCCCAAAGACAAACAACAACAAATGTTGGCGAGGCTGTGGAGAAAGGGGAACCCTCCTAAACTGCTGGTGGGAATGTAAATTAGTTCAACCATTGTGGAAAGCAGTATGGAGGTACATCAAAATGCTCAAAACAGACTTACCATTTGACCCAGGAATTGCACTCCTAGGAATTTATACTAAGACTGCTGCAATCAAGTAGGAGGAAGACCAATGCACCCCTATGTTTATCGCAGCACTATTTACAATAGCCAAGAATTGGAAGCAACCTAAATGTCCATTGATAGATGAATGGGTAAAGAAGATGTGGTACATATACACAATGGAATACTACTCAGCCATAAGAAAAGGGCAAATCCTACCATTTGCAGCAACATGGATGGAGCTGGTGGTATTATGCTCAGGGAAACAAGCCAAGTGAAGAAAGAGAAATACCAAATGATTTCACTCATCTGCGGAGTGTAAGAACAAAGGAAAAACTGAAGGAACAAAACAGCAGCAGAATCACAGAACTCAAGAATGGACTAACAGGTACCAAAGGGAAATGGACTGGGAAGGATGGGTGGGTCAGCAGAGATAAGGAGGGTGAAGAAAAAGTGGGATTTTAAGATTAGCATGCATGTGGGAGTGGGATAGATGGGAGGGTGGGCTGTACAACAAAGAGAAGACAAGTAGTGATTCTACACCATTTTGCTACGCTGATGGACAGTGACTGTAAAGGGGTATATAGGGGGGACCTGGTATAGGGGAGAGCCTTGTAAACAAAATCTTTGTCATGTAAGTGCAGATTAATGTTAAGAAAGTAAAAAGCAGTTCCTGTGTGATAACCTCCAATGAGTTCTACCCAGTGATATAAAGGGCATATAAAAGTGTAGGCAAAGGGTCTGTTTGTGTTTATACAGAGGGTCAAAGCCTAATTTGGCTACCCCGAAAATGAACTAAGATACGATATGAAAAAGAACTTCCAACATCAGCACTCTCTGGAAGACTCATACCAGAAGATGATCATCAAAAAACCCCAACAAAGATCCAGGCACTGCTACAGGTGTAGATGCACTCATCCCACCAGTTTCTGGACTTGCCATGGGAATGAAGAAGGAGATATCTAAGCTGGCCTATGCATACAGTAAAACAACAAATTTGACTGGATCTATAGTGTTGGAACTCAACCAAGAATTAGGAGAAGTGCAATTTGTAGCACTCCAAAATCTTACAACTACAGACTATCTACTGTTAAAAAAACATATGGAATGTGAACAGTCCCCAGGAATGGGTTGTTTTAATTTGTCTGATTATCTCAGACTCCTCAAGTTGAGTTGGACAATATCTACCATATCATAGATAAGTTTTCACAAATGCCTAAGGTGCCTTACTGGTTTTCTTGGTTTCAATGGAGATGGCTGGTAATTACAGGTATGCTTTGGTTACGTAACTGTACTCATATTATGTTAATTTGTGTGCGCAACTTAATTAGTAGTTTAAAACCTATACATGCTGAAGTTACTCTACAAGAAGATATGTCAAAGAAATAATCAATCTTTCCATGTTTTCTTCTGCCTGCTACTTCTATAGCTTTTCTTCTTCCTTCCTAATTACAACCCTTAAATAGAATTCGTGCCTCATATCGAATTTACCGAGTATCATAATTCTTCCAAGTGGTAAAGATACCTCAAGACAAATGGTGGGTATAGAAGCCACAGGTCATAAATATGCAAAGAAGTAAAAGCTAATCTTTTCAAATAATAAGGCTTCTCTCTCATTTACCAACTTTAACTTTCCCTGTATGGCCCCGGAAGATGACTGGTTAGCCAGTGGCGGGTAAGATTCCTCAAGGGAGGAACAACCTAAGACAGGCACAGTCGCAGGGGAGCCATCAAGAGAGAAATTGAGGATCAACAGAGGTGAGGCTTAGAACCTCACGCCCCCTGTTCTGAGAGAAATCTTCTGCATCCGTGGATGTTTTATTGCCCTTATCTAGCTTGGATTAACACACAGTCTACAGGCACACACCTGATCATCTACATTTGCTCTCTTACAACACTAAACTATGTTTTCTACCTTTATCTTTTATCTACCTACCACTTCAGCATTTTATTAAAAATAATAATATATCGAGAAAAGTGGTGTCCAAATATAAATCAAGTATAAAAATAAATGAGTATTCATATTTGAACTGACTGTTTATAGTTCATAATGCATGAGCAAAACCGAAAGTTTCTGTGATGATTGCCCTTGTACTGTTCACCATGTAACTTATTCACTATGTTAGGATTTGTTCCCCATGTAAGAACTTGTTCGTTATGCTTCAGAAGATTGGAGACTGATGAAAATTAGGCTTTGGGTGGATTAACGATTGTGCATTGAGCGTTGACCCCCCTACACAGAATTTTATTGTCAACAACCATTTGATCAATAAATATGAGAGATGCCCTCACAAGAAAAAAAAAGTACACTCTTGTAATTGTTAAATAAATAAGTAAACGGGATGTAATGTATAGCATAAGGAATATAGTCAAAATATTGTAACAACTTGGTAACTTGGTATGGTGATAGCTGGTACGCAGGATTATCATGTATATGAAGGTTGAATCAGTGTGTTGAACACCTGAAACTAATGTAATACTGTGTGTCAACTACCCTTCTATATAAAATAATTATCAAAAAAAAATGAAAAGAAAAAAGACCCCAAAGAGACAAATTAATCCTGAGAAGGAAGAACAAATTTTGGGGGACTACACTCCCTAACTTCAAGTTCTACTACCAAGCAACAGTAATCAAAATAATTTGTTACTGGCACAAGAACAGACCTTAGATCAAAGAACAGAATAGAGAGTCCAGATGTAAATCCAGATATCTATGATCAATTAATATACTATAAAGTATCCATTAATATACATTGGGGAAATGACAGCCTCTTCAACAATTGGTGTTGGCAAAACTGCACAGCTACATGTAAGAGAATGAAACAGGATTGCTTTGGAACTCCATATACAAAATAAACTCAAAATGGATCAAAGACCTGAGTGTAAGTCATGAAACCATTAAACTCTTAGAAGAAAATGTAGTCAGAACTCTCTTGAATATAAACATGAGCACGTTTTTTCATGAACTTATCTCCCTGGTCAAGGGAAACAAAAGCACAAATGAACAAGTGGGACTACATCAAACTAAAAACCTTCGTACAGCAAAGGACACCACCAGCAGATCCAAAAGGCAACATATGGTATGGAGAATATATTCATAAATGATTTATCTGATAAGGGGTTAACATCATAAATAAATAAAGAACTCACACCCCTCATAACCCAATAAACAAATAACCCAATTAAAAAATCGGTGAATGACCTGAGCAGATACTTCTCCAAAGAAGAAATATGAATGGCCAAAAGGCACATGAAAAGATGCTCCACATCGCTGATCATCACGGAAATGAAAATTAAAGCCACAAAGATACATCATTTCACACCAGTTAGGGTGGTCAGTATCCAAAAGACAAGAAACAACAAATGCTGATGAGGATGCAGAGAAACGTGAACCCTCCTCCACTGTTGGTGGGAATGTAAAGCAGTTCAACCATTCTGGAAAGCAATATAGACTTTCCTCAAAAAACTAAAAGTAGAAATACCATTTGACTCAGAATTTCTACTCCTAGGATTTACTCCCACAAAATAAGTTCCCAGATTTAAAAAGACATATGCACCCCTGTGTTTATTGCAGCACTACTTACAATAGCCAAGATACAGAAGCATCCTAGGTGCCCATCAACAAATCAATGGATAAAGAAGAGGTGGTACATATACACAATGGAATATTATTCAACCATAAAATGAAACCAATTCCCACCATTTGCAAAAGCACTGATGGAGCTACAGAGTATTTTGCTCAGTGAAATAAGCCAGGTGGAGAAAGACAAATACCAAATGACTTCAGTCATTTGTGGAGATAAAAACAAAGCAAAACTGAAGGACAAAAATACACCATACTCACAGAATGGGCTAGGGTTTACCAAAAGGGAGGGTTTGGGGATGGTACCTGGAGAAGGAGAAAGGGATTAAGGTCATGGAGAAGGTAGTACAGTACAGAGAAGACAATTAGTGACTCTATAATATCTTACTATGCTGATAGAAAATGACCACAATAGATGAGGTGAGCACTTGATAATATGGATGAATGTTAAAACCACTGTGTTCCTTATGTGAAATCATAAGATTGTGTGTTAATGATACATTAGTAAAAATAAGTCTGAATTTCTTTGAACTTCTGTGCTATCAGTTGTAACTTATTTTTGTTTGTGATTTTATTTGTGTCCTCTCTTTTTTCTTGGGAGTTCTGACCAAAGGTTTATCTATTTTGTTTAGCTTCTCAAAGAACTGTCTCTTGACTTCATTGCTTATTTGTAGTTTTCCATGGTCCCTAATTTATGTATTTCTTCTATGATCTTTATTATGTCCCTCCTACTAATTTTGTACTTTGTTTTTCTTCTTTTTCTAGTCTTTTCATTGTAGGGTTAGCCTGTTTATTTGAGATATTTCTTCCTTTTGGAGTAGGCCCATACTGCTAGATAGTCCCTCTTAGAATAATTTTTGATGTATCCCACATATTTTGAACCATTGTTTCTGTTTTCCATGCATTGCCTAATTTCCTCATGGATCTGTCCCTTCAGCCATTGATTATTTAGAAGCATGTTTAACGTCCAAATGTTTTTTTTTCAATTATTTTTTCTTGTAATATATCTCTAGTCTCATAACACTGGTCTGAGAAAATGGTTGATACAATTTCATTCTTCTTAACTTTGTTGAGTCTTTATTTGTGTCCTAATATTATTTTGGAGAATATTCCGTGTGTACTTGAGAAAAATGTGTATTCTGTTGGTTTTGGATAGAATGCTCTGTAAATATCTATTAAGCCCTTCTTGTCTAAAGTAAAATTCAACACCCTTGTTTCCTTTTTATATTCTGTATAGATGATCTATCCACTGATGTAAGTGTGGTATTACAGTCCCTTACTATTCTGTTTCTGTTGATTATTTTCTTTAGATCATTTAGTATTTGTCATATATTTAAGTGCCCCTGTGTTGTGTGTATAGATGTTTACAATTTCTATATTCTCTGGTTGGACTCACCCCTTTATCATTATATAATGTCCTCTGTCTCTTGTTAATTCCATTATTTTGAAGTGTATTTTCTCTGACATAAGTATTGCAACACCATCTTTTTTTTCATTCCTATTTTTATGGCATATCTTTTTCCATCCCTTCAGTTTCTGTCTTTGTGTGTCTTTAGGTCTGAAGTGAGTTTCTTGTAGGCAGAAAATAGATAAGTCTTGTTTATTTATTCATTCAGTCACCCTGTGTTTTTTAATTAGAGCAATTAGGCCATTTACATTTAAAGTAATTATTGATATGAATGTACTGGTCATTTTGTTAAATGTTTCCTGGTTGTTTTTTTTCTTTTCTGATCCTTTTTTCCCTCTGTTGCTCTCTTAAGACTCTTGGGTTTTATGACTTTTTTAGTGTTATGGTTGGGTTTCCTTCTCTTTCTCTTTTGTGTATGTGAATTGTGGTTACCATACGGTAACCTTATATGATATACTATGAATATAAAAATCTATAATAAGATTATGGTCACTGAAGATTGAACTCATTCTAATTGCACCATTTGTTGCTCTCCGTCCTCCACATTTTATGTATATAATATCTTCTTTTGCATCTTTTTATTAAGTGACCCTATTAAATAATGTTTAGATTTAATTTATTTTGCTCATTTTGTCTTTTTGGTCTTCATACTAGTTTTGAGGTAATTGATCTACTACCTCTTTGACATGTTTGCTTTTCCAGTGGAGAAGGTTTCCTTTGTTATATATCTTCTTTAGCAAGAGCCACTTCTTCTCTTAAAGAAGTACCTTTAACATTTCTTGTAAGTCCGCTTTTGTAGTGGTGAACTCTTTTAACTTATGTATATTTTTGAAGCTCTTTTTCTCTACTTCAATTCTGAATGATAAACTTGCTGGGTATGGAATTCCTGCTTTGAGATTTTGTCATTTTCTCACTTTGAATTATCATGCCATTCCCTTCTGGCCTGTAGAATGCTGCAGAAAAGACAGGTGACAGATTATGGAGTTTCTTTTATATGTAATGAATTGTTTTTCTCCTGCTGCTTTTACAATTCCCTTTTTCTTTGATATTGGACATTTTTATTATGTTGTGTGGACCTTGGTGTGGACCTCCTTATTTTTATCTTGACTGGAGATCTCTGTAATTATTGGACCTTGTCAGCTGCTTCCTTCTCCACTTCTGGTATAACTTTGGTCTTACCTGACCAGATGACCCCCGAGAATTTAAGAGACAAACCAGGTCCCTGAACCTTGGTGCTGTTCACAGCCCATCCTTTCTCTTGTAAATGTTGCAGCAGTCTAGGTGCTCCACCTTCTAGATCTGAAAGAGAATCGGATGTGAGCATGACATCATCAATATAATGGTAAAGCCACATCATTGGCGGTTTCTCCCATGTAGCCAAGTGCTGGGCTACTAGTCCATGACATATGATGGGGCTGTGGAGATATCCCTGTGGGAGGATGGTGAAAGCCATTGCCATCCATCCCACATGAAGGCAAACTATTCCTGACTTTCCTGCTCAATGTCAATGGAAAAGAAGGCATTAGCAAGATCTACCACATAATGGTATGTTTCTAGTTCATGGCTAAGGGTATCCATCAATCCTGCAATAGAGGGAACAGCAGCATGCATAGGGGGTATGACTTTATTCAGTTCTCTGTAATCCATAGTCATATGCCAGGATCCATCTGGCTGTTTTACAGGCCACACTGGGGAAATGAAAGGACTATGGGTAGGCTTTATAATACCCACTTTTCACAGCTTTTGGGGAGTTTTTCCAATCTCTTTATGACCTCCAGAAAGTTTGCATTGTTTGGTATTACTCACCCACCGAGGCACAGGCAAAGCTATGGGCGGGTGCCTAACATGTCCCCTCAGAACTGCCTTCACCACATATACTCTCAGTCTAAACTCACCTGCAGTGGTCTTCAGCCATCGACCCTGCAGGATATCAATCCCCCAAATATACTCAGGATTAGGAGATATATACACAATATTTCTTTTGGGGATAGATGCCCTATTCCCAAAGGGACTTGGGTTTTTTTTATGCTGATAGCCTTCCCCCCATATCCATCTATGATAGTGGGGGTCCCGGGGAACTGCTCAGGGTTACCATGAATCAGTGAACGTTCAGCCCCTGTGTCCACCAGAGCCAGGACACGTTGTATGTTAACTGGGGACCAATGGATAGTTATTTTGACATGTGGCCTCCGGTCCCTCCCCTGGTCCCTCAGGGCAAATACCTTGACCTTTCCCTCAGTCAAACCCTGTTCCCCAATCACCTTCCTGTGTGGGCTCAGGTGAGGTTGGCTTGTTCTCCAGCAGGAATTCTTGCAAACACACAGGCCGGGCTCGAGGTTCTGTCTCTGACCTCTGCCTCTTTGGTCTTAATGACTGGAACTGCTACTCTGTTTTCAGCTGTTGCCATAGCTCTAGTAAGATCCTATTGGCCTTTCCATCTAATTTCCTTCCATCTGCTCCTGTCTGTATTAAATCAATCCACATTTGGGTCCTCATAACCTTCATAGGGCCCTGTAAATTCTTCTTGTGAGTAACACGTCCTATTTCTTTATGGATTCTCATTGCTTCTCTCTCTCATACTCTCTGCTACTGTATGTGTCACCTCATTTATAATATGCCCTAAGTGAGGGGAAATAGTGTCCACTAGAGACCCAAAGAGGTATGTAGAAGCTGTTTGAAGGACAATATTTATCATCCCAGTAGTGAAAATCTCTTCATCTGGGCCATAATTCTCTGGACTATGGATGGCATTTCTTATGCCTAGCTCTCGTAGCACCTGTTGGAGTTCAGCATATGTCTGCCATGTAACAGGAGAGGATGGTAGATCACCTGGATTGGGCCACACAGCATGAAGTGCAGCCATAAGCCAATCGAGAAGGGAGTGACTCCTTGGGGTCTAATGTGCATTTTGTAATCGCTGCTTCAAGGCAGGCTGCACTGTCAAGGAAGACAGCTTTCTCATCTCTGATCCCGACAGAACAATTCCATCCAACCCTAAGTCCCACAGACGCAGAAGCCAAGCTGGTATTGACTCCGAGGGCTTCTGCCTAAACCAGGAGCCCATATCTCCCAGATCAGCGGACCATAGAGTGTTCCACGACCTTGGGAGGGGGCTGCTCCTCTCCTTGGGGAACTTTCAGTTGCTGGGTCTTTATTTTCTTTACAACCACTGGGTGTGCTTTCAATACAGGAGGCACCAGTGCCTCCGGCACCACCCCTTCATCCTTCTCCAGCTCCTCCATTTCTGGGGCTGATGGCACCTTTCTCTCCCCTCCCCCAAGTGCCTCTTCTGCTACACCCTTTACATTTTCTACTGTACCTCGCAGCAATGCTACCTGAGTCTTCAGAAGTTCTCTTACCTTCAGCTCAATGCTTTGCAGCTGATGTTCTCATGCCATCTCTACCTGTGCTTCCCTCAAGAGTTCGTCTTTTTCCTTGATGGCCTCTTCCTCCTTCAGAACACCTGGCAGTGCTGCCATCTCATCTCCAATGGCACCTTGCTGCCGGCACTCTTGTGCTGCCTCCTCCCACACTAAGGCCATCTCCTTCCTCAGGGAATCCAGAGTATTGTAGCTAGCATTCTCGTGCCATTTCCTCCTGCATCTATACCATTTCCCTCCTCAGGGCATCCACAGAAGTTTGCAGCTCGCATTCTCATGCTGCTGTTTCTTGGGTCTCCTCTGTAGACCTTTTTAAGACTGTGAGAAGCAGCCAATCCACAGTCCCCACTGCCTCATGGGCACTCTGCTTTTCAAAGTATCTGCTTACTGTATCAAGAGCCACCCTTACTGCCTCAGGTGTCACCTCCACTTGCCTCCAGTCGTGGGGTGGGGCCTAGTCCTCTAGGTATTTATTAGGGAAACCTTCAACACTTATTCAAGCAACTTAAAGCTTTGCCTTACACACCCCCTTCTATTAATGCAGAGTCTTAGTTCAGCCACAATGAGAGCATGGGGCCTTCTCAATGTTAGTGTACATATAAACTGATGGCTGCATCTCCTTCTAAATTTCCAAGAATATGTTGAAGATTTTCAAGGCACCTTGGGGATTTAATTCACCAGACTTCCTGTTCAGGCTTTTTAGTTAAGATTTTGTTTGCTGTTTTCCACTATCTCAGGAAGCCTGAAAAAAAATTGTGTTTTCAATAAAATCCCTTAGGTAAGACTTTTCATAGTTGCTGAATTCCCATTCAGGTCAAATAAACAGAGCCTTAAATTGTGCATTCCAGGGAACCACTAGAGAAACCACATAATAATTCTCTTGAATGACGTTTTGAAGGAGCTCTAATTCACTTCTCCCCTGGGGCATGACAGGTTGCAATATTGAATTATAAATTATGGGCTGTAAGATCTGAAGACTATCATAGAGCAGAAGATGAATAGATAGGAATAGGGCAAGTTAATTTGAAGAAAATCATACTTCTATTACCAAAAATCATCCTTTTGCTATGAATAAATGCTTCCTGGATTGCTGAAAACTTTTGGCTAATTTCTAGAGTCATTAAAAGTTGATTTTGACAATTTATGCATATTTTCTCATTCCTTGTCAAAGATCCTTACTCTAGCCCTTTTTTGGCATCATGTCCAAAGTCAATATTTAGATGTCAGTAATTTAAGATTCAGTTTATCCATGTGGATAAAGTGAAGGCTCCTCTGGCCAAGATCCTCACCTAAGCCTTACTTGATGATTTAACTGGTCTGTTGCTAGGCTACTGTTTCCACACCCATAGGCAATTAGTTATTACTGACTGAGGCACTATATAAAGAGCTTTGCCAAGTGCTCAGGGTGGAGGCAGAGATGAAGGAGGATTACAGACCTGCAGACTACTGGATGCAGATGTAATTCCAGTGCTTGAATTACTGCCAGGAGAACAAGCTGGATAATAAACACGTTCACCCCAAGAACGTTCCATTGTAATTCCTCAGTCTCACTGAATCCATAGTGAACTTTCCCAAGGTTGAAACCCATTGGCAAGACACCATGCTACTTAATATCCAAGTTAAAAAATTCCATTTGAGGAGAACCCAATTCCCACTGTTGGGAAATTGGAAGTCCCTATGGCCAGGATCCTCACATGACCCCAAACTACTTGATGATATAATTGGCCTACTGGTAGGCTGTTTCCATACCCTAGGCAGTAAGCTATTATTGCCTGAGTCACTATATAAAGAGCTCTTCCCAGTGTTCCGGGTGAAGGCTGAGATGAAGGTGGATCACAGACCTGCAGACTACTAGATGCAGACGTGATTCTAGTGCTCGACCTAGTGCCTGGAAAATAAAGCTGGGTGTTTACCCTTTAACCCCAAGAATACTCCATTGTCATTTCTGGGTCTCACTGAATCCATAGTAAACTTGCCAAGGGCTGAAACCCTCAGGCAAAGCAACTGGCATAGCTGGCAGGATTCACTGTAGGCTGAATGGAACAGGCTGCCCTCAGGGGAGGGGTGCTCAAGCAAGCTGACCCTATGGATTGTGAGACACTTAGATTTACCACAGTGTTCATGTGGTCTGAAGTGGCTTGCCTCCTAGAGGACTGGGGAAAGGTGGAGGTGATATCTGAGGCAGTACAGGTAGCCTTTGGTGTAATAAGGAGGTCCTTTGAGAAACAGAGGTGGTAGGAACCATGGGTTGGCTGTTTCTCACAGTATTTAAAAAAGCTACAAATGAGAAGAAGATTCTCTTCCAAGAGACATGAGAAATGGCAGCACAAGAATGTGAGCTGTGAAATACTATGGATTTGTTGAAGAATGAAATGGCATTGATATGAAAGGAGGAAGCATGAGAATGAGAGCTGCCATATGCTAGGGAGGAAGTAAAACATGCGTTAATTAAGAAATGAGATAGTATTTATGTGAGGCACTGTGGAAGAGGTAAAGGCCATCATGAAGGACATTTGCCTGCTAAAAGCACAAGAAGAGGCAGCGCCAGAATGTGAGCTGCAAAGTACAGTAGAGAAGGTAAAAGATTCTGTGCAGAATGAGACAGTGGAGCTACAAAGTCTCCTGTAAAGGAGACAAAGGTCATGAAGGATAAGGATGTACTCCTGCAAGAAGCACAGGAAAAGGCAGCAAGAGAATGCCAGCTGTGAAGTATTAAGGTGAAGGTGAGGTCTGTTGAACAATGAGCTAGTGTTGCTGTGAAGCGCTGTAGACAAGGTAAAAGGTACAGCAGAGTAGGCACTCAGGGAAGAGGTGAGAAAGGTGCTGTCAGCCATGAAAATGGAGGAGAAGCTGGGGAAGGATGAATAGAGGCACTGAGGCATCCTCAGTTGAAACTATGCCCAGTTGTTAAGAAAATAAAGATGCAGGAACTGTGGGTTCCTCTGGGAGAAGTGCAGTTTCCTCCCCAGGTCATGGAATGCTCTATGCTTTGCCCCTGTACTCAGGCTGAGCTGGTGGATTTGGGCTCTCAGTTTTGGCAGAAGCCCTTAGATTCTATGTTAGCTTGGCTCCTGTGTCTTTGGGAAGTAGGGGGAAGAAAATTTTTCTTTCTGAGTCAGAGATGGAAAGCTGCATTCCCTGACAGTTCATCTCACCCTGAGACAGCAAGTACAATATACATGTCAGACCCCAGAAAACCACTCTCTCCTCAATTGACTTATGGCTGCATTTCATGTTGTGTGGCCCAATCAGGGTGAATTACCATTATCCCCAACTAGACGACACATGTATGCTGAGATCAATCAGGTGTTATGGGAGTTAGGAACAAACAATGACATTTATAGTCCAGAGAATTATGGCCCCAACGAGGAACCTTTTACTGCAGGGATGAGAAATGTGATTCTTCACGTGGTTCCCATGTCCCTCTTTGGGACCCTAGTGGACATTCTTGCCCTTCACTTTCTGCATCCAATAAGTGAGGTTACCTATACAGTAGCAGACTTGGGAGAGGCTGAAGCAATGAAAGCACAGAAGGAAATATGATCTGCTACTCAGAGAAAAATGGAAAGGGCCCCATGAAGGTCATGAGGAACTAGGTGTGGGTTGATTTAATAGGGGCAGGAGCAGACAGAGAGAAATTAGATGGGAAGTCAAATAGAATGCTGGAGCTGTGGAAAAAATTGAAACCGAGCAGTTCTGGCCACTATGGATGAAGAATCAGAGGCCGTAGTAACAGCCACAAGACAGGCTGTGTGTTTGCAAGACTTCCTGCTGGAGAGTGAGCCAGCCAAACTCACCTGAATCTGCACAGGATGATGATTGGGGGACATAGTTTGACTGAGGGGATGTTTCTGTTACCTGCTCTGAGGGACTGGGGGCACCAGTGACCACATGTTAAAATATCAATCCATTGGTGCCCAGTGAATGTACAATGTGCCCTGGCTGTTGTAGACACAGTAAGCTGAATGTTCAGATTTATGACAACCTGTAGTGTTTTCCCAGGGCCTCCACTGTTATAGATGTATGGACGGTAAGTCAATCAAAGTGAAACAAGCCCACATTTCAAGGGGAATAGGGCATCTACCGCCAAAGATATATATTGTGTGCACACCTCCCATCATCGAATAAATTTTGGGATAGATATTATGCAGGGCCTATATTTGAAGATCATTGCAGGTGAGTTCAGACTGAGGATATGTGCAGTGAAGGCAGTTCTGAGGGGACATGCTAAGCACTTGCCTGTAGCTTTGCCTGTGCCTCAGTGGGTGCCTAATACCAAACAATACAAATTGCCTGGAAGGAATAAATAAATTGGAGTAACCCTCCAGGAACTAGAAAAGGTGCGTGTTATAAATGCCACTGATAGTCCTTTCAAAGCCCCAGTGTAGCCAGTGAAAAATCTGGACAGTTCCTGGCATATGACTGTGGATTAAAAAGAACTGAATAAATTCATAACCCCTCTGCATGATTCCATCCCCTCTACTGAAGACCTGATGCATAACCTCAACATGAATTAGGAACATATTATGTTGTGGATCTTGATTGTACCTTCTTATCCATTGATATGGAATAGGGAAGTCAGTAACAATTTCCCTTTTCATGGGAAGGATGGCAATGGACTTTCACTTACCTTCCATTGGGATACCTCTACAGTCCCACCATTTGCCATGGACTTGTAGCTCAGGACTTAGCAGCATGGGAGAAACTGCCAATGGTGCAAATGTAGCATTACGTTGCTGATATTATGCGATCTGATTCTCTTTCGATCTAGAAGGTACAGTACCTAGACTGCTGCAACACTTACAGGAGAAAGTATGGGATGTGAACAGCATCAAGATTCAGGGACATAGTTTGTCAAATTCTTAGGGGTTGTCTGTTTAGGCAAAACTAAAGTTATCCCAGATGCAGTCATAGATAAATTTCAGAACTTCCTTACCCCTACAATTTTGACATTGTTACAGGAGTTTTGGGCTGTTTAGGCTACTGGAGCATGTTCATCCCTCACTTGCCACAAATTCTGTAGCCTTTCTACAGTTTGCTATGAAAGGGCATCAGGTGGGACTGGGATGAGACAGGGGCATCTGCCTTTACTTAAGCAAAATGGGCAGAAAAGGCCATGCAGGCCTTGAGTGTAATAGACCCATCAAGACCCTGTGAGCTGAATGTTCATGTAACCAAAGATGGTTATAGTTGGGGTCTCTGGCAGCAGCCTGAACGAACACACCAATGTATTGGATTCTGGTTACAACTCTGGAAAAAGGAAGAGGAATGGTACATCTGAATAGAAAAACAATTGGCTGTCCTGTACTATGCCTTGCTGGCTGCAGAACCCATTACTGGAACAGCCCCAATAGATGTAATAACCACCTATCCCATCATGGGGTGGGTACAATTCTGGAGCCAAAAGCTATGGAGTGGCATGGTCCAGGTGCCTACACATACCAAGTGGCATGCATACTTACTGCAGTATAGTGCCATTTCTTCTAGCCCCTTGAGTGAAGAACTTCAATGCTTACTGAGGCCAGTGACATATATCAGTGAAAGACAAGAAAAATTTACTTAAGAACCATCAGTAGCAGAGAGTCCTTATCAGGATGGAAGAGCCTCTTTACCCAAAGATGCACTGTACAGAAATTCCCTGAGCTGTGGGTAGCCCCCAAAAGTTGAGGAATCCTAAGACTGAGACAATATGGATGGACGATGCTGATGCAAAGAGTACTCAATGGGCAGAATTGTGGGCAGTATGGCTTGTGATTAGCCATGAACCCTCCCCAATAGTTGTCTGTACTGACATCTGGGCCATCTTTCAAAGCTTGACTCTGTGGCTACTGACATGGTACCATGCCAACTGGTTGGTTGGTCACCAACCCCTTTGGGGGTGAGAGTTCTGGGAAAACATGTGTCTGCGGTCAAATTAAACAGTTGCATCCTATCATGTGACAGGGCATTTGCTGCTGGCATCTCCATGAAACAATGAATCAGATGAATAGGCCCAGATACATTGGCTAGAAGTAAAACGTGCTTCTGACATGAGCTAATCATTATATCAACATTGTTGAATGCTGGTAAAAAGACAATGTGGCTCTAGCATATCAGTGGAGCTTGCCTTTGACCTTTGAAGAAGAAGTCAGCAGAGCCCACTAGGAGTGCACTGTATGCCTTAAAATGGGCTTACACTGAGTCCCACAGTAACATGGGACAATAGTGAAGGGACTGATACCACTTGTCAGGTGGCAGATAGACTATATTGGGCCATTGGCTATGCCAGAATGCTACCAATAGGCCATAACTTATGTGGACAGAGCTACTAGACATATGTTTGCTTTTACTATGTGTTGTGCAGACCAGCAGATGACCAAAAGAGGCCTGAAAAGTCTCTTTGCAGCCAATGGCTGAGCACTGGTAATTGAGAGTGATCAAGACACCCACTTTACTGGACATGCACTAAAAGAATGAGTGTACCAAAGAGGGATCAAATGGAAGTTTCATGTACCTTATGATCCTGCTGCAGCAGGCATGATATATAGTGTCTTGCCAATGGGTTTCAGCCCCAGACAAGCTCACTATGGATTCTGTGAGACCAAAGAATGACAATGGAATGTACTTGGAGTGCAAGTGTTTTTATCCAGCTTGTTCACCCGGCAATAGGGTGAGCACTAGAATTATGTCTGCATCCAACAGTCTGCAGATCTGTAACCCTCCTTCATCTCTTCCTCCACCAGGAGCACTGGGAAAAGCTCTTTATATGGTGACTCAGTCAATAATAGCTTATTGCCTGTGGGTGTGAAAACAGTAGCCTAGCAGCAGGCCAGTTACATCATCAAGTAGCTTAGGTTCTGGTGAGGATCTTGGCCATAGGAATCTTCACTTTATCCACACTCCACCCTATCAGGATTCTTGCCTCACAATCTACATGCTCTCAATCTTCCACAATGGTTCCTGTGTGAGAAAGCTGGTTACAGCATTGTAACCAGATTCCACAACAGCAACAAAGGATAACAACAGAGATAATAACAAAACGTAAGATACAACAATATTTTGATACAGATAACCAAAGTTATAATTATCAAGCCTGAGAAGTTTATTTCAGATATATCCAAAACCAGTTCTACTCAGATGAGTTCATGACTCACACTTAGTAGTGGTATGGATAAGAAGCTCCATGCACCCCAGAATGTAGCAGTTTTTTTGCTAGGGTGTGTGCCCAATCCACGAAGACCTTAAGGGTGATAAGACACATGTTTTATAACACCAACATAGGCAAATCTTGTCCATCAGGTAGGATGCATACAAGAGAGTGGTCCTGTGATAAGACTGTAATAGGAAGGGGATCCTGTCGAGATCTAGTGTACCATACCTATACCCATATCCCCATGGGGGTTATTGAGGTGTCAATATATTGTGCTACTGGAGGTACATGCACTGGCCATAATGGTAAAACAAAACTCCCAAGTAAGTTGCTCCTACTGTCTGGCTGTTCAAAATATACTACTGTGATCTTTGGGGGCCACTCTGCTGTTACTCCAGGAATTCAGAGGAGGCCAGCTTCCAGGCCTAGACCCCCAGGTTCCATGTGTGAAAATGTACAAGGCCATTTCCACTCAATGCAGTCTCCAGAGTTTAGTGTAGTTGGTGCTGGCAGCAAAATATTCTGGAGGCCAAAACTCAGCTTCAAAGATTCTTCCTTGGTTTGTACTTGCAGCTGTACAGGGGAGGTAGCAATATGTATTAGAATGTCTATTGGGCTCACAGCTCCTTTTTGGAGTTTTTTGTTCAAACACTGTAGCACTGTCCATAAGTGGACTGATCATCCTTGAAGATTGGTGTCTGACTTTAGTCCAAATTTTAACAAACCATTGTACTTTTCTATCATGCCTGCTGCAGTAGGATTGTATGGCACATGAAACTTCCATTTGATTCCCAACTGTTGCACCCATTCTTGAAGTGCATGTCCAGTAAAGTGGGTGCCTTGATCACTCCCAATTACCTGTGGTTAGCCATCAGCTGACAAAAGATGCTGCAGGTCTCTTGGTAATCTGTTGGTCTGCATAATGTGTAGGAAAAGCAACCTGAAGTCCAGTAGCTGTGTCTACACCAGTCATGGCATATGGATATCCTTCTGACATTGGCATAGGCCCAATATAGTCTATCTGCCACCTGATGAGGGGTATCAGCCTCTTAGCTATTGCCCCATGTTGCTGTTGAACTCAGTGTATGACCCTTTTAGACCATATGATGCACTTCTGCAGGCTCTGCTTCTTCAAAGGTCAAAGGGAAGCCCCACTGATGGGCTTCAGCCAACACTGTTTTTTGTACCATGAGAAAAAATATTTATGTAACCATTGGGCTACATCAGAGGCAGGCTTTCCTTCTAGCCAATGTACGTGGCCCAATTTGTCTGAATCATCATTTCCTGGGGACGTCAGTGGCAAATGACCTGTTACATGAAATATTGTAACTGTTTTAGTCTGACTACAGGCCCATAAGTCTTGCCACAATTTTTGCCCTCAAAGGGGTTGGTGACCAAGCAACCTGTTGTCATGGTACCTTGCCAGTAGCCACAGGATCAAGCCCTACTAGACAGCCCAGCTCTCAGTGCAGACATCTATTGGGAAGGACTTCTGGCTGACCACAAACCACATTTCCCACAGCTCTGCTCATTGACTGCTCTTCCCCTCACCATCTTCCATCCATATTGTATCAGTCTTGGGATGGAAAGCTATGGCCCTCCATTTTGGGGGCTGCACATAGCTGGGGCCATCTGTGTACCACACATATTTGGGTATAGGGACTCTCCCTTCCCAATAAGGACTCTCTGCTACTAATGGTTCTAAAGTAAATTCTTCCTGTTTTTCACTAGTACATGTCACTGGACCCAAGAACTATTGCAGTTCCTCAGTCAAGGGGCTACTAGAGAGAGTGTTATACTCTTGTAGGTATGCACCCCACTTGGCCAGTGTAGGCATTTGTGCCACAGTACTCCTTGGCTTTTGCGTCCAGTCTTGCACCCACTCCATGATGGGATAGGTGGTTATTTCTTTGTCATGGCCATTCCAGTGATGGGTTCTGTAGCCAGCAAGGCATGATTCATGGCAGCCAATTGTTTTTCTATAAAGGTCTATCATACTTCTACTGCTTTCCAGAGTTGTGACCAGAATACAGTAGGTTGACTAGGTCATTCAAGCCCCTGTCAGAGACCCCAGCCATAACCATCTTCAGTCATATGAACATCCAGCTCACAGGGCCTTGATGGGTCTATCACACTCAAGGCCTGCATGGCCTTGACAGTGCATTTTGCCATAGTAAAGGCAGATGCACATGTCTCATCCCAGTCCCACCTGATGCCCTTTCATACCAACCTGTATAAGGGCTTCAGAAATTGTGCCAAGTGTGGGTTAAACACTCTCCAGCAGCCTGGAAGCCCTCAAAACTCCTGTAACAATGCTACAGTTGCAGGGGTAGGAAGGGCCTGGACTTTATCTTTAATGGCTTCAGTGATAACTTTAGTTTTACCAAACCAGATGACATCCAATAATTTGACTGAAAAACCAGATCTCTGAACCTTTGTGCTGTTCACATCCCATTCTTTCTCCTATAGATGTTGCAGCAGTCTAAGTGCGGTACCTTCTAGATCTGAATGATAATCAGATATGAACATAATATCATCAATAAAATGATACATCCACACCACTGGTGGACTCTCCCAAGCTGCCAAGTCCTGGGCTACAAGTTTATAACAGATGGTGGGGCTGTGGAGGTATCCTGTGAAATGATGGTGAAAGTCCATTGCCGTCCTTCCCACGTGAAAGCAAACTGTTCCTGACTTTCCTGCTCAATATCAATGGAAAAAAATACATTAGCAAGATCTACAACGTAATGTTATTTTCCTCGTTCATGACTGAGGGTATTATCCATCAGGTCTGCAATAGAGGTCATGGCAGCATGCATAGGAGGTATAACTTTATTCAGTTCTCTATAATCCATGGTCATATGCCTGGAACCATCCATCTTTTTTACTGGCCACATTGCAGAATTGAAAGGACTATGGGTGGACTTTATAATACCTACCTTTTCCAGTTCCTGGAGAGTTTCCCCAATTTCTGTATGCCCTCCAGGCAATTTTTATTGTTTCGTATTGGTCACCCGCCGAGGCACAGGCAAAGCTATGGGCAAGTGCTTAGCATGTTCCCTCAGAACTGCCTTTACCACATATATTCTCAGGCTGAACTCACCTGCAGTAGTCTGCATACATAGACCCTGAAGGATATCAATCCCCAAAATATGTTTTGAGATGGGAGAGATATACACAGTGTTCTCTATTGGGGGTAGATATCCTATTCCCTAAGATATCTGGGCTTCTTTCACTCTGATAGGCTCACACCTATATCCATCTACAATAGTTGAGGTCCTGAGAAACCACTCAGGATTCACATAAATCAGTGAAAATTCAGCCCCTGTGTCTACCAGAGCCAGAACACATTGTATGTTCACTGGGGATCAATGGATAGATATTGCAACATATGGTCTCCAGTCCCCCCATGGTCCTTTACAGCAGGTACCTCGGTCTTCCCCTCAATCAAATTGTGTTCCCCTTCATCTTACTGTGTGGGTTCAAGTGAGGTTGGCTCACTCTCCAGTAGGAAGTCTTACAAACACACAGGCCAGACTTGTGGTTCTGTCTTTGTTCTCTTCTATTTGTTCTTAATGGTTGTATCTGCTGCTCTGGTTTTAGTTGCTGCCGCAGGTCCAGTAAGGTGATATTTGACTTCTCATCTAATTTTCTTCTATCTGCTACTGCCCATATTAAATCAACCCACATCTGGGTCCTCATAACTTTCATGGGGCCCTTTAAATTCTTCCTCTGAGTAGCATATCTTATTTCTTTCCATGCTATCATTGCTTCAGTCTCTCCTCAGTCTCCTATTGTATGGGTAACCTCACTTATGAGCTGCCCTAAGTGAGGGGCAATAATGGTCACTAGACGCCAAAATAGATATGTGGGAGCCATTTGAATCACAAACTTTCTCATCCCTGCAGTAAAAGGCTCCTCATCTGGACTGTAATTATCTGGACTATAGATGGCATTTTTTATGCCAAACTCCTGCAAAATCTGTTGGAGCTCAGCATATGTGTGCCATATAGTAGGGGAGAATGGTAAAACACACTGATTGGGCCACACAGCATGAAGTGCAGCCATAAGCCAATTGAGGAGAGAGTGATTTCCTGGGCTCTGATCTGTATTTTATAATTACTGCCTCAAGGCAAGATGAGCTGTCATGGAATCCAGCTTTCCCATCTCTGATCCAGAAAGAACAATTCCATTCACCTCTAAATCCCATAGATGCAGGAGTTAAGCTGATATTGACTCTAAGGGATTCTGCTATAATTGGGAGCCTAAATACACCAGTTCAGCTTGAGCATAGGGGCTGAACATAGAGTGCTCCATGACCTGGTAAGGAGGCTTCACCTCTCCTGGAGGAACCCTCAGTTGCTCTGTCTTTTCTTTACAACCACTGAAATGTTTTCAATAGAGGAGGCATTGGTGCCTCCAGCACCACTCCTCCATCCTTCCCAAGTTCCTCCATTTCCAGAGCTGATGACATGTTTCTCTCCAAGTGCCTTTTGTGCTATAGCCTTTACCTTTCTACAGTGCCTTACAGCAATGCTAGTTCAGTCCTCAATACCTCTCTTACCTTCACCTCAATGCCTCTCAGCTGGTGTTCTCATGCCACCTCTTCCTGTGCTTCCCTCAGAGTATGTCCTTTCAGTGGTCTCTGCCTCCTTCAGAGCACCTGGCAGCAGTCCTATTTCATTCTGTAAGGAATCTTTTACCTCCTTCACTGGACCTCACAGCTCAAGTTCTCACACTGCCTTTTACTGTGCTTTTTCATGGGTCCTTTGCCTTCGTAGCCTTTACCTCTTCCACAGTACCTCACAGTGATGTCATTTAAGTCACCAAGAAATTTTTACCTCTTCTCTGGCAACTCACAACCAGTGTTCCTGTGCTGCCTCCTCTTGTATCAAGGCCATTTCATTATTCAATGAATCCACAGCAGTTCCCAGCTCCTGTTCTCATGCTGCCATTTCTTGTGCCTTTTTCAGGAGCATGTTCTTCTCATCTTCAGACTTTTTAAGTACTGTGACAAGAAGTCATCCCACAGTTTCCGCTGCCTAACAGGAACTCTGTTTCTCAAAGTACTTACTATACCAAATACCACCACTACTGTGTCAAGTATCACCTCGACCTGCCTCCAGCCCTGGGGTGGAACCCAGGCCTCTAGAAGGAAAGCCACCTCAGACCACACACCCACTGAGGTACAATTGACTGTCTCCCCATTCATAGGGGCAGCCCACTGAAGCACCTCTCCCATAACAGCAGTCTGTTCTTTTCATTGGTCAGCAATGAATCCTGCTGACATTTACATTGTCTTGCCAGTGGGTTTCAGCCCCAGGAAAGTTCATTATGTTTTCAGTGAGACTGGGAATGACAATGGAACATTCTTGGGGTGAAAATGTTTATTACCTAGCTTGTTCTCATGGCGATAGGTTGAGCACTAGAATTATATCTGCATCCAACAGTCTGTGGGTCTGTAATCCTCCTTCATCTCTGCCTCCACCTAGAGCACTGGGCAGAGATCTTTATAAAGTGACTCAGTCAATAGTAGCTTACTGCCTACAGGTGTGGAAGCAGTAGCCTAGTAGCAGATCAGTTACATCATCAAGTAGTTTAGGTTCAGGTGAGGATGCTGGCCATAGGAACCTTCACTTTATCCACAGAGAAGTACAGTGGTTCGTTAAAATCAGGCCTGAAGCAGACACCAATAGTCTATGTGGATGGTCAATCCACTTATAGACAATGCTATAGAGTTTGAATGAGAAGCCCCAGAAGGGATCATTGATCCCTATAGACATTCTAACACATATTGCTGTGTCACCTATAAAACTACAAGTACAAATCAAGGAGGATTCATTCAAGCTGAGATTTGGCCACCGCACATTGCTGCCATCACCAATTACACTAAACCCTGGAGACTCTGTTGAATGTACATGGCCTTGGACATTTTGTTAAATGAATCAACAATTGTTGGCCCTTCTGGCACCTTGGTGACAAGGCCTGGAATCTGACCTCCTGTGAATTCCTAGAGTAACAGCAGAGTGATGCCTGAAGGTCATGGTAGTATATGCTGAATGCAGGAGTATCTTACTGGGGAGTTTTGTTTTATCATTATGGCCAGTGCACACACTTCCAGTACCACTATACATTGACTCCTCAGTAAAATCCATATATAGAGAATGCCATACCTTTATCCCATTAGACCTGGACAGCCCTCCATTCCTGCTACAGTCCTACCACAGGATCACTTTCTTATATGCATCCTACCTGGTGGACAAAATTTGCCTCTGTTGGTGTTTTTAAAACATGTGTCATTTTGGGGAAGTTGGGGTTCCTATGGCCAGGATCCTCACTGAACTTAAACTACCTGATGATGTAACTGGATGGTTGCTAGGCTACCGCTTCCACACCTTTGGGCAATAAGCCATTATTGTGCTATATAGAGAGCTCAGCCCAGTGCTCTGAGTGGAGGCAGAGAGGCTAGTGCTTGACCTACCGCCGGGAGGACAAGACAGGTAATAAACCCTTTCACCTCAAAGAACATTTTGCTGTCAATTTCTTTGGTCACATGGAATCCATAGCGAACTTCCCTGGGGCTGAAACCCACTGGCAAGACAGTTGGCAAAAGTCAGCAGGGTTCATAGTTGACCAAGGAAAAAGACAAGCTGCCCTTATGGGACGGGTGCTTCAGCTGGCCGCCCCTGTGAATGGGGAGACAGTGGATCGTCCCCCAATGGGTATGTCGTCTGAGGTGGCTTGCCTCCTAGAGGAATAGGCCCCACCCCAGGATTGGAGGCAAGTGGAGGTGAAACCTGAGACAGTAGGTGTGGCCCTTGGTATAGAAAGCAGATCCTCTGAGAAGCAGAGTACCCATGAGGCAGCAGCGACTGTGGACTGGGTGATTCTCACTGTCTTAAGAAGGTCGACAGAAGGACCCAAGAAATGGTGGCACAAGAAGGTGAGCTGCAAACTTCTGTGGATTCCCAGAGGAGGGAAATCGCATTGATATGAGAGCACCAGCAGCAAGGTGACACTGGAGATGAGACGGCATCACTGACAGGTGCTCTGAAGGAGGAAGAGTCCATCAAGGAAAAAGAAGAACTCCTGAGGGAAGCACAGGCCAAGATGGTACAAAAACGTCAGCTGCGAAGCATTGAGCTGAAGGTAAGAGACCTTCTGAAGAATAAGGTAGCATTGCTGCCAGGCCAAGTAGTAAATGTAAAGGTTGTAGCAGAGGAGGCACTCAGGGGAGAGGAGAGAAAGGTGCCATCAGACCAAGAAATGGAGGAGCTGGAGAAGGATGAAGGGGTGATGCCAGAGGCACTGGTGCCTCCTGTATTGAAAGCATGCCCAGTGGTTGAAAAGAAAATAAAGACCCAGCAGCTGAAAGTTCCCCAAGGAGAGGAGCAGCCCCCTCCCAAGGTCGTGGAGCACTCTATGGTCCACCCCTATACTCAAGCTGAACTGTGGATTTGGGCTCCCAGTTTAGGCAGAAGCCCTTGGAGTCAATACCAGCTTGGCTCCTGCATCTGTGGGACTTAGGGGTGGATGGAATTGTCTCTCCTGGATCGGAGATGAGAAAGCTGTCTTCCCTGATAGTGCAGCCTGCCTTGAAGCAGCGATTACAAAATGCACATCAGACCCCAAGGAGTCACTCCCTCCTTGATTGGCTTATGGCTGCAGCTCATGCTGTGTGTCGGAATCCGGGTGATCTACCATCCTCTCCTGTTAGACGGCTGACATATGCTGAACAACCACAGGTGCTACGAGAGCTAGGCATAAGAAATGCCATCCATAGTCCAGAGACTTATGGCCCAGATGAAGAGATTTTCACTACTGGGATGAGAAATATTGTCCTTCAAATGGCTCCTACATCCCGCTATAGGTCTCTAGTGGCCATTCTTTCTCCTCACTTAGGGCATCCCATAAGCGAGGTGATATGTATAGTAGCAGACTTAGGAGAGGCTGAAACAATGAGAATCCATAAAGAAATAATACCTGTTACTCACAAGAAGAATTTATAGGGCCCCATGAAGGTTACAAGGACCCAGATGTGGGTTGACTTAATATGGGCAGGAGTAGATGGAAGGAAATTATATGGGAAGTCCAGTAGTATCTTACCAGAGCTATGGCAACAGCTGAAACCAGAACAGCAGTTCCAGCCATTAAGACCAAAGAGACAGAGGTCAGAGACAGAGCCATGAGTCTGGCCTGTGTGTTCACATTGTTTCCTGCCGAGGAGCAAGCCAACCTCATTTGAGCCCATACAGGAAGGTGATTGGGGAACACAGTTCAACTCAGGGGAAGTCAAGATATCTGCCCTGAGTCACCAGGGGTTCCAAAGGCCACATGTTGAAATACCTATCCATTGGTACCCAGTGAACATACAACATGGCGTGGCTATGGTGAACACTGGGGCTGAATGTTCACTGATTCATGGTAATGCTGAGCAGTTCCCTGGGACCCCACTATTATAGACGGATACAGGGGTAAGGCTATTAATGGGAAAAAAGCCCAAATCTATTTGGGAATAGGGCATCTATCCCCAAAAGAGTATACCATGTATATATCTCGTATCCCTGAGTATATTTTGGAGATTGATATTCTACAGGGTGTATGGTTGCAGACGACTGCAGGTGAGTTCAGACTGAGAGTACATGTAGTGAAGGCAGTTCTGAGCGTACATGCTAGGCACCCACCCATTGCTTTGCCTGTGCCATGGCGGGTGACTAATACCAAACAATACAAATTGCCTGGGGGGCATAAAGAGATAGGAGAAACTCCAAGAGCTGTAAAAGGTAGGTATTATAAAGCCCACCCATAGTTCTTTCAATTCCCCAGTATGGACTGTAATAAAGCCAGATGGCTCCTGGCGTATGACTGTGGATTACAGAGACCTGAGTAAGGTTATACCCCCTATGCATGCTGCTGTTACCTCTATTGCAGGCTTGATGGATACCCTCAGCCATGAATAAGGAACATATCATTATGTGGTAGATCTTGCTAATGCCTTCTTTTCCATTGACATTGAGCAGGAAAGTCAGGAACAGTTTGCCTACATGTAGGAAGGATGGCAATGGACTTTCACTGTCCTCCCACACAGATACCTCCTAAACTACACCATCTGTAGACTAGAAGCCCAGGACTTGGGTACATGGGAGAAACCACCAAAGGTGTGGCTGTACCATTATATTAATGATGTCATGCTCACGTACGATTCTCTTTCCGATCTAGAAGGTGCAGCACCTAGACTGCTGCAACATCTACAGGAGAAAGAATGGGCTGTGAACAGGACCAAGGTTCAGGGACATGGTTTTTCTGTCAAATTATTGGGGGTCATCTGGTCGGGTAAGACCAAAGTGATACCAGAAGCAGTTATAAAGTCCAGGCCTTTCTTACCCCCACAACTGTAGCATTGCTACAGGAGTTTCGTGGTCTTCTAGGCTACTGGACAGTGTTTATACCACACTTGGTGCAATTTCTGAAGCCCTTATACTGGTTAGAACAAAAAGGCATCAGGTGGGACTGGGATGAGACATGTGAATCTGCCTTTACTACAGCAAAATGGGCAGTCAAGGTCATGCAGGCCTTGAGTGTGATAGACCCATCTAGGCTCTGTGAGCTGGACATTTATGTCACTGAATATGGTTATGGCTGGGGTCTCTGGCAGCAGCTTGAACAAACTCATCAACCCATTGGATTCTTGACAGAACTCTGGAAAGGAGCAGAGGTATGATACACTTTGACAGAAAAACAGCTGGCTGCCATGTATCACGCCTTGCTGGCTACAGAACCCATTACTGGAATGACCTCAATAAAGGTAATAAACACCTATCCCATTCTGGGGTGGGTATGAGACTGGACCCCAAAGCCAAGGAATGTTGTGGCACAAACACCCACACCAGCCAAGTGAGGTGCTTACCTACAGCAGTGTAGTGCCATCTGTAGTAGACCCTTGAGTGAAGAACTCCAATGCTTGCTGGGGCCGGCAACATATAGTAGTGAAAAGCAGGAAGAAATTGCTTTTGAACTATTAGTAGCAGAGGGTCCCTGTCAAGAGGGAAGAGCCCCTATACCCAAAGATGCATGGTACACAGATGGCTCCAGCCATGGGCAGTCCCCAAAATGGAGGGCCATAGCTTTCCGTCCTAAGACTGAGACAATATGGATGGAAGATGTTGAGGGAAGAGGGCGGAGCCAACATGGCAGTTTGAGTAGGATAGTGGGAATCTCCTCCCAAAAACATATATATTTTTGAAAATACAACAAATACAACTAATCCTAAAAGAGAGACCAGAAGACACTGGACAACAGCCAGACTACATCCACACGTGCGAGAGCCCAGTGCCTGGTGAAAGGGGTAAGATACAACTCCCGGCACGGAGTGACACGAGCACGCTTCACCCCAGCTCCCGGCGGGAGGGAGAGGGAGCCCAGGACTGCTAAACACCCAGACCCAGCCACCCGCACCAGAGCGCAGACACAGTGCATGCGTGGAGGGCTGGAAACTAGGGAAACAGGGCAGCAAGACGTCTGAGCGGGTTCTGAAGCTGATGTCCCTGTGACAAAGGAAAGCGAGTGCTTTTTGAAAGTCTTAAAGGGACAGGGATGTAACAGTTGGATGGAAACAACACAGGTCACAGCACAGTGTCTGGAAATTACAGAGAAAACCGGGTGCAATAACTCCTTGGGCAACAGCTCTGAGACAACTCACGGAGGTAAACATCCAAAAAGCCACCATGTCCATGACCCCTCGGGGCGCTGTGAAAGCAGAGAAGCATCCTAAGGCAGACCACGACCATAGAAAGGGAAATTCCTCCATACAGGCAGGGCAAGACACAAAGACCCAGTCTACATGCAATTACCCAACACAAGCCAATGGGGTCGCAGTTGTCCCAGTAAAGAAAGGCCAGTAGCAAGTGAAAAGTTTGGCCCTCCCAGCTGACAGTCAATAGTACCTGTCAATGTGAAAAGGCAAAAAAATATGATCCAGACAAGACTAACCCAGACAGCTTCGGCATCTGCTACATCTTCCCCTGAGAAGGAACCTGGGGAGATAGATTTAACCAGTCTTCCTGAAAAAGAATTCCAAACAAAAGTCATAACCACGCTGATGGACTTGCAGAGAAATATGCAAGAACTAAGGAAGGAGAATAAAGAAAAAAAACAAGCTCTGGAAGAACTTCAAAACAGAATGGACGAGATGCAAGAGACCATTAATGGACTAGAAAACAGAGAACAGGAACACAGAGAAGCTGATGTGGAGAGAGATAAAAGGATATACAGGAATGAAAGAATTCTAAGAGAGCTGAGTGACCAATCAAAAAGGAAAAATATCCGCATAATAGGGGTAACAGAAGAAGAGAGAGAGAAAAAGGGATAGAAAGTGTCTTTGAAGAAAAAATTGCCGAAAACTTCCCCAAACTAGGGGAAGAAATGGCTTCTCAGACCACAGAGGTACACAGAACTCCCATGACAAGGGATCCAAGGAGGGCAACAACAAGACACATAATAATTAAAATGGCAAAGATCAAAGACAAGGACAAAGTATTAAAGGCAGCCAGAGAGAAAAGAAAGTTACCTACAAAGGAAAATCCATCAGGCTATCAGACTTCTCAACAGAAACCCTACAGGCAAGAGGAGAATGGCATGATATACTTAATGCAATGAAACAGAAGGGCCTCTAACCAAGAATACAGTATCCAGCACGAATATCATTTAAATATGAAGGAGGGATTAAACAATTCCCAGAGAAGCAAAAGTTGAGGGAATTTGCCTCCCACAAACGACCTCTTCAGGGCATCCTACAGGGACTGCTCTAGATGGGAGCATTCCTAAAAAGAGCACAGAACAAAACACACAACATAAGAAGAAGCGAGGAGTAGGAATAAGAAGGGAGAGAAATAAAGAATCATCAGACCACATTTATAATAGCTCAACAAGCGAGTTAAGTTAAAAAGTAAGATAGTAAAGAAGCTAACCCTAAATCTTTGATAACTACAAACTTAAAGCCTGCAATGGCAATAAGTATATACCTTTCAATAATCACCCTAAATGTAAATGGACTGAATGCACCAATCAAAAGACACAGAGTAATAGAATGGATAAAAAGCAAGATCCATCCGTATGCTGCTTACAACAGACTCACCTCAAACCCAAAGACATTCACAGACTTAAAGTCAAGGGATGGAAAAAGATGTTTCATGCAAACATAAGAGAGAAGAAAGAAGGTGTTGCAATTCTGGTATCAGACAAAACAGACTTCAAAATAAAGAAAGTAACAAAAGACAAAGAAGGACATTACATAATGATAAAGGGCTCAGTCCAACAAGAGGATATAACCATTATAAATATATATGCACCCAATACAGGAGCACCAACATACCTGAAACAAATACTAACAGAACTAAAGGAGGAAATAGAATGCAATGTGTTCATTCTATGAGAATTCAACACACCACTCACTCCAAAGGACAGATTCACCAGACAGAAAATAAATAAGTACACAGAGGCACGGAACAACACAATAGAACAGATGGACCTAATATATATCTACAGAACTCTACATCCAAAAGCAACAGGATACACATTCTTCTCAAGTGCACATGGAACATTCTCCAGAATAGACCACGTAGTAGACCACAAAAAGAGCCTCAGAAAATTCCAAAAGATTGAAATCCTACCAACCAACTTTTCAGACCACAAAGGCATAAAACTAGAAATAAACTGTACAAAGAAAGCAAAAAGGCTCACAAACACATCGAGGCTTAACAACACGCTCCTAAATAATCAATGCATCAATGACCAGATCAAAATGGAGATCCAGCAATATATGGAAACAAATAACAACAACAACACAAAGCCCCAACTACTGTGGGACACAGCAAAAGCAGTCTTAAGAGGAAAGCATTTAGCAATCCAAGCATATTTAAAAAAGGAAGAACAATCCAAAATGAATGGTCTAAAGTCACAATTATCGAAATTGGAAAAAGAAGAACAAATGAGGCCTAAAATCAGCAGAAGGAGGGACATTATAAAGATCAGTGAAGAAATAAATAAAATTGAGAAGAATAAAACAATAGCAAAAATCTATGAAACCAAGAGCTGGTTCTTCGAGAAAATAAACAAAATAGATAAGCCTCTAGCCACACTTATTAAGAGGAAAAGAGAGTCAACACAAATCAACAGTATCAGAAACAAGAAAGGAAAAATCATGACAGACCCCATAGAAATACAGAGATTTATTAGAGAGTACTAGGCTAACAAGCTGGGAAACCTAGGAGAAATGGACAACTTCCTAGAAAAATACAACCTTCCAAGGCTGACCAAGAAAGAAACAGAAAATCTAAACAGACCAATTACCAGCAACAATATTGAAGTGGTAATCAAAAAACTACCAAAGAACAAAATCCCCAGGCCAGATGGATTCACCTCGGAATTTTATCAGACATATAAGGAAGATATAATACCCATTCTCCTTAAAGTTTTCCAAAAAATAGAAGAAGAGGGAATACTCTCAAACTCATTCTATGAAACAAAAATCACCCTAATACAAAAACCAGGCAAAGACACCACCAAAAAAGAAAACTACATACCAATATCCCTGATAAACGAAGATGCAAAAATACTCAACAAAATATTAGCAAACCGAATTCAAAAAATACATCAAAAGGATCGTGCACCATGACCAAGTGGGATTCATCCCAGGGATGCAAGGATGGTACAACATTCGAAAGTCCATTAACATCATCCACCACATCAACAAAAAGAAATACAAAAACCACACGATCATCTCCATAGATGCTGAAAAAGCATTTCACAAAGTTCAACATCCATTCATGATAAAAACTCTCAGCAAAATGGGAATAGAGGGCAAGTACCTCAACATAATAAAGGCCATTTATGATAAACCAACAGACAACATTATATTGAACAGCGAGAAGCTGAAAGCTTTTCCTCTGAGATTGGGAACTAGACAGGGATGCCCACTCTCCCCACTAATATTTAACAAAGTACTGGCGGTCCTAGCCACGGCAGAGAAAGCAAAAAAATACAGGGAATCCATATTGGCAAAGAAGAAGTTAAACTGTCACTATTTGCAGATGACATGATACTGTACATAAAAAACCCTTAAGACTCCACCCCAAATTTACTAGAACTGATATTGGAATACCGCAAAGTTGCAGGACACCAAATTAACACACAGAAATCTGTGGCTTTCCTATACACTAACAATGAACCAATAGAAAGAGAAATCAGGAAAACAACTCCATTCACAATTGCATCAACATAAATAAAATATCTAAGAATAAACCTAACCAAAGAAGTGAAGGACTTATACTCTGAAAACTACAAGTCACTCTTAAGAGAAATTGAAGGGGACACTAACAGATGGAAACTCATCCCATGCTCGTGGCTAGGAAGAATTAATATTGTCAAATTGGCCATCCTGCCGAAAGCAATATACAGATTTGATGCAATCCCTATGAAACTACCAGCAACATTCTTCAATGAACTGGAACAAATAATTCAAAAATTCATATGGAAACACCAAAGACCCCGAATAGCCAAAGCAATCCTGAGAAAGAAGAATAAAGTAGGGGGGATCTCACTCCCCAACTTCAAGCTCTACTATAAAGCCATAGTAATCAAGACAATATGGTACTGGCACAAGAACAGAGCCACAGACCAATGGAACAGACTAGACAATCCAGACATTAACCCAGACATATATGGTCAATTAATATTTGATAAAGGAGCCATGGACATACCATGGCGAAATGACAGTCTCTTCAACAGATGGTGCTGGCAAAACTGGACAGCTACATGTAGGAGAATGAAACTGGACCATTGTCTAACCCCATATACAAAAGTAAACTCCAAATGAATCAACGACATGATTGTAAGTCACGAAACCATTAAACTCTTGGAAAAAACCTTAGGCAAAAACCTCTTCGACATAAACATGAGTGACCTCTTCTTGAACATATGTCCCCGGGCAAGGAAAACAACAGCAAAAATGAACAAGTGGGACTATATTAAGCTGAAAAGCTTCTGTACAGCAAAAGACACCATCAATAGAACAAAAAGGAACGCTGCAGTATGTGAGAATGTATTTGAAAATGACAGATCCGATAAAGGCTTGACGTCCAGAATTTATAAAGAGCTCACACATCTCAACAAACAAAAAACAAATAACCCAATTAAAAAATGGGCAGAGGAACTGAACAGATAGTTCTCCAAAAAAGAAATGCAGATGGCCAACAGACACATGAGAAGATGCTCCACATCACTAATTATCAGAGAAATGCAAATTGAAAATACAATGAGTTATCACCTCACACCAGTAAGGATGGCTGCCATCCAAAAGACAAACAACAGCAAATGTTGGCGAGGCTGTGGAGAAAGGGGAACCCTCCTACACTGCTGGTGGGAATGTAAATTAGTTCAACCATTTTGGAAAGCAGTATGGAGGTACATCAAAATGCTCAAAGCAGACTTACCATTTGACCCAGGATTTGCACTCCTAGGAATTTACCCTAAGAACGCAGCAATCAATTTTAAGAAAGACAGTTTTACCCCTATGTTTATTGCAGCCCTATTTACAACAGCCAAGAATTGGAAGCAACCTAAATGTCCATTGATAGATGAATGGGTAAAGAAGATGTGGTACATATACACAATGGAATACTACTCAGCCATAAGCAAAGGGCAAATCCTACCATTTGCAGCAAAATGGTTGGAGCTGGAGGCTATTATGCTCAGTGAAGTAAGCCAAGTGGAGAAAGAGAAATACCAAATGATTTCACTCATCTGTGGAATATAAGAACAAAGGAAAAACTGAAGGAACAAAACAGCAGCAGAATCACAGAATTCAAGAACTGTACTAACAGATAACAAAGGGAAAGGGACTGGGGAGAATGGGTGGGTAGGGAGGAATAAGGAGGGGGGAAGAAGAACGGGGGTATTAAGATTAGCAAGCATGGGGGGTTGGGAGATAGGGTAGGGCTGTACAACACAGAGAAGACAAGTAGTGATTCTACAACATTTTGCTATGGTTATGGACAGTGACTGTAAAGGTTTATAAGGGGCACCTGGTATACGGGAGAGCCTAGTAAACATAATATTCATCATGTATGTGTAGATTAATGATAACAACAAAGAAAAAGCAGTTACTGTGTGGTGACCTACAATGAGTTCTACACAATGGTATAAAGGGCATATAAATGTGCAGGCAAAGGGTCTGTCTGTGTTTATACAGAGGATCAAATACTAATTTTGCTACCCCGAAAATGAACTAAGATACAATATGAAGAAGAACTCCTAACATCAGCACTCTCTGGTAGACTCATACCAGAAGATGATCATCAAAACCCACCAACAAAGATCCACGTGCTGCTACAGCTATAGATGCACTCATTCCACCGGTTCCTGGACTTGCCATTGGAATGAAGAAGGAGATATCTAAGCTGGCCTGTGCATACAGTAAAACAACGAATTTGACTGGTTCTATACTGTTGGAGATCAACCAAGAATTAGGCGAAGTGCAAATTGTAGCGCTCCAAAATCTTACAACTACAGACTATCTACTGTTAAAAGAACATATGGGATGTGAACAGTCCCCAGGAATGGGTTGTTTTAATTTGTCTGATTTCTCTCAGACTGTTCAAGTTCAGTTGGACAATATCCACCATATCATAGATAAATTTTCACAAATGCCTAAGGTGCCTAACTGGTTTTCTTGGTTTCAATGGAGATGGCTGGTAATTATAGGTCTGCTTTGGTTATGCAACTGTACTCCTACTATGTTAATGTGTGTGCGCAAATGAATTAGTAGTTTAAAACCTATACATGCTGAAGTTACTCTCCAAGATATGTCAAAGAAATAATCAATCTTCCCAGGTTTTCTTCTGCCTGCTACTTCTATAGCTTTTCTTCTTCCTTCCTAATTAAAACCCTTAAGTAGAATTAGTGCCTCATATCGAATTTACCATGTATTATAATTCTTCCAAGTGCTAAAGATACCTCAAGACAAATGCTGGGCATAGAAGCCACAGGGCATAAATCTGCAAAGTAGAAAGCTAACATTTTCAAACAATAAGTCTTCTCTCTCACTTACCAACTTTACATTTCCCTGTATGGCCCCAGAAGATGATGGGTTAGCCAGAGATGGTTAAGATTCCTCAAGAGAGGAACAACCTAAGACAGGCACAGTCGCAGGGGGGCCATCAGGTGAGAAATTGGGGATCAACAGAGGTGAGGCTTAGAACCTTACCCCCCCTGTTTTGAGAGAAATCTTCTGCATACGTGGATGTTTTATTGCCCTTGTTTAGCTTGGATTAACACACAGTCTACAGGCACACACCTGATCATCTACATTTGCTCTCTTACAACACTCAACTATGTTTTCTACCTTTATCTTGTATCTACCTACCACTTCAGCATTTTATTAAAAATAATAATACTAAAGAGAGAAATGTGGTATCCACATATAAATAAAGATAAAAATCATACGAATATTCATATTTGAACTGATTGTTTACATTTCATAATGCATGAGCAAAACTGAAAGTTTCTGTGATGACTGCCATTGTACTGTTCACCATGTAACTTATTCACTATGTAAGAATTTGTTCTCCATGTAAGAAATTGTTCATTATGCTCCAGAAGATTGGAGACTGACGAAAATTAGGCTTGGGGTGGATTAATGATTGTGCATTGACTCCCCTATACAGAATTTTATTGTTGTTAACAACCATTTGATCAATAGATATGAGAGATGCCCTCTCAAAAAAAAAAAGTGCGCACTTCCAATTGTAATATAAATAAGTAACTGGGATGTAATGTATAGCATAAGGAATATAGTCATAATATTGTAACAGCTTTGTATGGTGATAGCTGGTAGCTAGAATTATCATGTATATAAATGTTGAGTCACTGTGTTGTACACCTGAAACTAATGTAATACTGTGTGTCCACTACCCTTCAATAAAAATAATTATGTACAAAAAAAAATGTAAAAAAAAATTGGTTAGGGGAAAAGCAGTCAATGGGCAGAGTTGCAGGCTGCGTGGCTTGTGATCAGCAAGGAGCCCTCCGCTATAGTTGTCTGCACTGACAGGTGGGCTGTCTTTTGGAGCTTGACCCTGTGTCTACCAAACTTGTACCATGCCAACTGTCTGGTTGGTCACAGACCATTTGGGGGCAAGAATTATGGCTAGACTTATGGGCCTGTTGTCAGACTAAAATAATTACAGTTTACCATGTGACAGGTCATTTGCCACTGGCATCCCCAGAAAATGATGATGCAGATAAATTGTCCCAGATACATTGGTCAGAAGGAAAGCCTGCCTCTGATGTAGCCCAATGGCTACATCAGCATTTGTTGCATGCAGGCAAAAGACAATGTGGTCTGTAGCCCGTTTTGGGGGCTTGCCTTTGACCTTCGAAGAAGTTAGTAGAGCCCTGCAGGTGTGTGCCATGTGCTCCAAAAGGGTCTTACACCAAGTTCCACAACAACATGGGACAGTAGCTAAGGGGCCTATACCCCTCATCAGTTGGCAGATAGACTATTTTGGGCCTCTACCTGTGTCAGAAGGATATCAGTATGCCATGACTTGTGTGGACCTAGCTACTGGACTTCTGGTTGCTTTTCATACACGTTGTGCAGACCAACAGATGACCGAAAGATGCCTGGAGTGTCTCTTTGCTGCCTATGGCCGACTACAAGTGATTAGGGCACCCATTTTACTGGACATACACTGCAAGAATGGGTAAGACAACTGGGAATCAAGTGGAGGTTTCATGTGCCATACTGTCTTACCGCAGCAGCCATGATAGAGAGGCACAATGGCTTGTTAAAATCCAGACTAAAGTCAGATACCAATAGCCTTTGGTAATGGTAAGTCTGCTTATGGACTGTGCTACAGCGCTTGAACCAGAGACTCCAAAAGGAAGCCCTGAACCCCATAGACATGTTAACACATATGGCTGTCTCCCCAATACAACTGCAGTTCAAACCAAGGAAGAATCACTGAAGCTGAGGTTCAGCCACCAGAATAACATCTTGCTTCCAGAATTAACTGCACTGAACCCCAGAGACTCCACTGAGTGTATGTGGCCTTGGACCTTTTGACACATAGAACAATGATGGCTGGCTCTCCTGGCACCTTGGGGACAAGGCCTGGAAGCTGGCCTCCTGTGTATTCCTGGAATAACAGCAGAGTGGCCCCCAAAGATCACAGTAATATATCCTGAATGGCCAGAAGGTAGGAGCATCTTACCAGGGAGTTTTGGTTTATCATTATGGCCAGTACATGCACCTCCAGTAGCACTATATATAGACCCTTCAGTAACCCCCAGGGGGAAAGGAGTCTAAGTATGGTATACTAGACTTGGAAGGGACTCCCTTCCTGCTACAGTCCTATCACTGAACCACTCTCTTGCATGCATCCTAACTGTTGGAGAAAATTTACCTATGTTGGTGGCATTAAAACATGTGTCTTATCACCTCTGAAGTCTTTGTAGGTTGGTATCTTCTTCTGGCTTGAGGATTATTATAAATTTTGTTATTATTAGGAATCTCCTCTGGCTTGAGGATTATTATAATTTTTTTTATTATCTCTAAGTTGTTATCCTTTGTTGCTATTGTGGAATCCAGTTACAGTGCTCCAACTTTCTCGCACAGGGACCATTGCAGAAGATTGAAAGCATGTAGATTGTAAGGTGAGAATCCTGGAGGAGTGGAGTGTGGGGAAGTTGGGGTTCCTATGGCCAGGATCCTTACTGAACTTAAACCACCTGATGATGTAACTGGCCTGTTGCTGGGCTGTCGCTTCCACACCTTTAGGCAATAAGCTGTTATTGAGCTATATAGAGAGCTTGGCCCAGTGCTCTGGGTGGAGGCAGAGATGCTAGTGCTCAACCTACCACCAGAGAACAAGCCAGGTAATAAATCCTTTCACCTCAAAGAACTTTTCTCTGTCAACTTCTTTGGTCACATTGGATCCATAGTGCACTTCCCTGGTGCTGAAACCCACTGGCAAGACAATTGGCGAAAGTCTGCAGGGTTCATAGTTGACCAAGGAGAAAGACAAGCTGCCTTTAGAGGGGTTCTTCAGCTGGCTGCCCCCTGTGAATGGGGAGACAGTGGATCATCCCCCAATGGATATGTCATCTGAGGTGGCTTGCCCAGCCCAGAGCTGGAGGCAAGTGGAGGTGACACCTGAGACAGAAGGGGTAGCCCTTGGTATAGTAAGCAGATACTTTGAGAAGCAGAGTGCCCATGAGGGCACAACCATTCTTTGGGACCTTATCAACCTGCCTTCAGCTGAGAATTATAAAATAATAGGGAGTTACACATAAATAAGGAGTATGGAAAAAGTTACTAATAAAATGGAAGGATTTGACATCAATTAAGTGGAATATTGGAAAGAAGTCACCTTCAAAGAAGTGAAGTGAATCCATTCATATATTTGTGGACTCATACAGTACCTTAAATTTGGCAAGTATCTTCTGGTAGTGCCATCTTTTTTCAGATTTTTGGACCAGAATTTCCTTCTATATATTGAGTGTACAAATGAGGTAAAATCAAGATATCTGGAGAACTTGTGTGGAAATTAACCTAGAACCATCATAACCCAAGCACGAACTACCACTGCCTACCAAAGCCTAGGTAACTGGGGAGCAAGACATGGGATTTGGAGATCAGGCTACATGTTGACCTCAGGGAACTACCAACCAGAGTAGGTTTTTTCATATGCTATGAAGTCTGATTCTATTATACAGTTTCACACTATTAGATTACTAATAAATTCTAATTCACATTTTTCTACATATAGGCCAAAGATTTCTTAAAGTTGTACACTGTTTTAACTGTGGATGCTAGTACAAATTGTCTATCAACCTATGCCTGTAACTTTTTTCTAGTCACTTCCTTTTTTATTAAAGTATCATTGATATACAGTCCTATGAAGGTTTCACATGAACAACATTATGGTTTCAACATTCACACATATTAAGTTCTCACCCCCCGCCATTGCAGTCACTATCAGTACAGTAAGTTGCTATAGTGTTATTACTAGTCTTTTCCATAGTCACTTACTTTTGTATTTCAATTTGCTTCTTTAAAATTAGGAAATTAGGCCAAATAACTTTTGCTAGCAATTAGATGAAATACATATGTTCTTACCATAAAAGTTCAATTTGTCCAATAATTTATCTGTTTCTCACAGCCTGGATGCAGCAAACATACAAGGAAATCTAATTTCCTTAAGAAAATATTAAAATTATTTATTAACTTTTTAGACCATTTTTAATCCTACAGAGATACCCAGGGAAACTGAAATTATAATCTGGCATGAAAAATATATTTTGAAAACAAAACATAACTTTATAGAAAATAAATTTTATTTCCACATCCTTTTTTCTAGTCATATTAGCAAAATAATTTATGTTCCATCATGTAATAAATTATATTTACTTGGTACATTAAGAATACATAAAAACTAATTTATTAAACACCCATATCCTGAACTCTGACTTCAAGTAAAGCATTGTTGTAGATGTCAAGAGAAAAAAGACAAAAATTCAAAGTCACATGTTATTTGCATAGTTTGCAATATATTAAGAGTGATAGACTTGTAAACAGCTAACCAGAGTATAAGGCAGAAAGAAATGACCTATAATAGGAGTACAAGATTTTATTATGAAATGATAAAGGAAGATATTACTAATTCTATTTCTGGTATCCCATAAAGTTTAGTGGAAAATTCTTCTGTTTACACCTGTCAGAGATTCATTTTTAATATATGTTGTGCTTGCAATAAAGTTACTATGCTGTTATATTAGTGGACTTATGTGTAAAAGCATTGTTGACTTTTTAAAGTGAGGCAATTCTTGATATCAAATTTACACTGAAGAGGTATCTCTCAGAATCCCAAATTAAAACTGGATGGGAAATGCATTATTTGTGCTGCAGTGTAAGCAAATGACATTTTGGCCTGGCCCACCAAATAGTGTCAAGAAATCTAGGAAGGAGTTCAAGGAGGGTGTGCAGAAAGATGGCTTTCTCCATGCATAGGAAGTAAATAAATAAATTTAATCCTTTGGGTCTGAAGTGTAAATACTCTGAATGCCACATATTCTAAAATAATCTGGGGATGACCTTACTATGGTGGGATTTCAAGGCTGGATTTTTAGAATCGTGGGTGTTTTTGGACTTCTTATCCTTTCTCTATATTTTACTATTTGATTCTTCTCCCATAATACTCACTAAACCTCAGTGAATTGTGTCCTTTCAGGCTAACAGGAGAAAGGATGGATTGGTTCCATGCTTAGAAGAGAGTTTCAAAGGGCATAGCAGCTATCTAGTATCCACAATGCTGGTAGCAGCATTCAATGGAGAGAAAGCATACCAATGGGAAGGCAAAAGTTGCAGGGGTAACAGATAAACTTAGAGATTCTCAATTCATACACCATTCCTTACTTGACTTAGAATTCTTCATTCCACAGAGAAATTTGATAGGGTCTGTTTTTTGAAGTCAAAAAGGCTTTTCAATTTAACTAAGGTGTTAAATAAGAGAAGGCATTTTTTCTCTAGACCTTAAGCAATGAAAAAAGTTCATGTTATATGTACTTAATGACACAGAAAATTCCAATCCTAAATATAATACATTAATAAATGCTATCCATGTGCACAAGAAGTAATGTACATCAATATTCAATGTAGCATTGTTTGTTATAGCAAAAACAGTTAGCAAAGGGAAAGGGACTGGAGAGGATGGGTGGGAAGGGAGGGATAAGGGGGGAAAGAGTATTATGATTAGCACACATAATGTGGGGGTAGCACGGGGAAGGCAGTATAACACAAGGAAGACAAGTAGTCATTCTATAGATCTTACTACACTGATGGACAGTGACTGTAATGGGGTATGTGGTGGGGACTTGATAATGGGGGCAGTTTAGTAACTATAATGTTGCTCATGTAATTGTACATTAATTATATCAAAATTAAAAAATAGAAATATTCTAAATGTGTATCAACAGAGGAATGATAAATTCTGATATGTTCATGACAATAGTACAAGGCAATTAAAGTAACTCAAATAGAGTGGCATGATTCAACATGAAAAAATATAAAACGAAATAATATTTCTTAAAGAACATTGCATAAAGATACATTATAGTGCCATTTATATAAAGTTTTAAAACATGTAAAGATGGTATTATTACAGATACATACATACATAACAAAGCTAGTAACAGAATGATAACTAGCAACTCCAGGATAGTGGTTATTTATGGAGAGGAAAGAGGTGAGATGGAGCCATGTAGTAATAAACAGTGGTATTTAAATTAATGATAACACTTTATTTCTCAAAAAGAAATACTTAAGGAAATACAAGATAAATTAAGATTAAACAGAACTGGGTGGTGACTAGCAGATGTAAATTATATTATTCTTTAGCCATTTCTGTTATCCTAAAATAATTCATAATTTAAAAATAAAAATAAGTAACATGACTTTGCACAGAAGAGAAGTTGGACAAGATAATCCATATGGGAGAAATAGCGTGGATGAAGGCCATGAGGCAGGAAAGGACATACTGTCATCAGAGATATGGCTAAAGAGTAGGCTTCACAGAGAGATATTGATGGGGATGAGTATGGACTGAGACTGGGTTTTGAAATAAAATCAGATGTTTTGTTATGAATGTGAAAATTATTAAATTCTTCCGTCCATAAGAGGCAGGTTCTAAAAATTCCTATATCAAAAGTCCTCATCTTATTAAAGAAGAATGTACCCCATTTTTGGGTCCTTTTATATTGAATGTTCTGAATGCAAATCCATGATTGTCTACATGTACATGATTGCACAATGCACAGTACAGCCCAAACTGGGTCCCTCTCAATCACCTATTAGTTGTATAATATTATTGGGGGATTGAAATACAGTCACTCTTCCCTAGGAGCAAAAGATTTGAAATTATTAAACACTAGTTCTCTTGAAAATGCCTTGAAGTGGCATTAAATTTTATTGAATAAATAAGTGTGACAGTGTTAGTCTTGAGCTTTGATTTTCAAAACTTGTACATTATCTTTCCACACTGTTTCCTTGTTTTTTCTCCTGATTTTCTATTCTTAGACACTCAAATGAAACAAAAACAACACAAAAAGCCTGCTGCCACCACAGCCAGTAATTGCTGATTTGAACCCAAGTCAAAAGACATTATTACCCTTTAAAATAGAGAATTGAAAGAACCAGAATTAGAGGTCCAGTGAGGAACACTGTTACACAGTGATACTGGTCCAGCTCTTCCCACTGGCCACTCAATTCTTGAGGAAAAGTTATAGAAAAGAGTAGCAGAACCAAATATATGTGTCAGTTGCTGGAACAGGTTGAACAGTTAGGCACCAGGTATTTAGCCAGAACCCTGCTGTACCACTACCCACCCCAAATTTACATTGGGTAACCTCATATATTTCTCATAAGCCTATCATTTTGTTTTGGATTTTTGTTTATGGATCAGTCTCCTTTTGAGAGAGAGAGAGAGACTGAGAGACAGGGAGAGACAGACAGAGAGAGAGACAGAGGGAGACAGAGAGAAGAAAAAAGAAGAAGAAGAAGAAGAGAGGAAAGAAAGAAAGAAAGAAAGAAAGAAAGAAAGAAAGAAAGAAAGAAAGAAAGAAAGAAAGAAAGAAAGAAAGAAAGAAAGAAAGAAAGAAAGAAAGAAAGAAAGAGAAAGAGAGAAAGAGAGAGAGAGAGAGAAAGAAAGAAAGAAAGAAAGAAAGAAAGAAAGAAAGAAAGAAAGAAAGAAAGAAAGAAAGAAAGAAAGAAAGAAAGGCCAAGTCTCTTGAAGAAAACAAGTGTGTTTTGTTTTCTTTTTTTTTATCTTTGAGTCCCCAGCATTTCACAAAGTACCTAGTACACAATGAAATATGTTTGTTGACAGATTAAATGAATGAACCTACTGTGTAGAATATGTTCCGGCACTAATGGCACAGGATACACATCTTTTAAATGCAAACAGTCTCCACAAACATCTAAAACAAAGAATAATAGGGTAGTGAGTGGATATCAAAACATAAAACCACAATAAATAAGAACTTTTATAGAAAAAATTTTCCATTATACAAGTATTCAGAGTGAGGGATGACAAGATATGGGATTAGGTAGAGATAATAGCAAGGATTAAGTTCACCATGTATATAGAGGCTTTGTAAGTGTTCTGTGAATTGAGATTTACCAAGAGAGCTGTGGAAAGGTGTATCAGAATGGTGGAATGTGTTTGAACCATACTTGAGACTGATTTTCTAGAAAGTGCCATGACCTGCCAGATATTATATCCACGATTTCTTAGACCTGTTGTAAAGAATGTCAGGCAGGAAAAAAAAACATACACACATTGTTTTGGTGTATCTTCATGGTAGCAGGTGGGTGGTATTGTGACTAAGTATCAGGACATGGCATAACATAAACTGAGGGATATATTCTTTCTCTACCACTTATTTGTTTGATCTTTGACATGTTATCTCATTTATATGAGCATCAGTTTCCTCATCTCTAAAGCATGGATGGCAATAGTATCTACAGGTTCCTGTTCTGGGTAAGGTGGGGTAAAGATACTCCTTCTAGTCTCTCCTACTGAAAGTAACTATAAAAACTGGACAGAATTCATAGAACATCCATTTGAGGATATTGACAAGTTAACAGGAGAAAATGGATTAGGGAAGAAAAAATAATTTGAAGTAAAAACTTGTTAGTTTACCTTCTTATTTATTTATTTATTTATTTATTTATTTATTATTTATTTATGTACTTACTTACTTACTTACTTATTTATTGGTATTCCTAGTCCAAGACCCAGTGTAGTTCAAAACCTGGAAGTGGGAATGGGCACTGACAGAGAGAGCTTCAGAAGAAGTACTTTAATTCTGGCTCAAAGAATGGAAAGGGTATCTCCTAATGCTTAGTAAAAGAGTGAAGGGAACATTTGCTTGTTTGTTTTTTCCTTAGTAAGCTTGATCCCACCTCTTATGAAACACTGTGGTGGTGAGAATATCAACAATAGAGGCCAACAAAAACCTAACAATCTCAGATTTTTGGGTCTTATTTTCCTATTGTAATAGCTATGGACCCAAAAGTGTGAGGCATAGCTCAATAGCTTTTTTTTTTTTTTGAGAGGACATATATTATATTTATTGATCAAATGGTTGTTAACAACAATAAAATTCTGTATAGGGGAGTCAATGCACAATCATTTATCAACCCAACACCTAATTCTCAACAGTCTCCAATCTTCTAAAGTATAATGAACAAGTTCTTACATGGTGAACAAATTCTTACATAGTGAATAAGTTCTTACATGGTGAACAGTGCAAGGGCAGTCATCACAGAAACTTTCAGTTTTGATCACACATTATGAACCATAAACAATCAGGTCAAATATGAATATTCGTTTGATTTTTATATTTGATTTATATGTGGATCCCACATTTCTCCCTTTATTATTATTATTATTATTATTGTTATTATTATTTTTAATAAAATGCTGAAGTGGTAGGTAGATGTAAGATAAAGGTAGAAAACTTAGTTTAGTGTTGTAAGAGAGCAAATGTAGATGATCAGGTGTGTGCCTGTAGACTATGTGTTAATCCAAGCTAGACAAGGGCAACAAAACATCCATGGATGCAGAAGATTTCTCTCAAAATAGGGGGGGAGAGGTTCTAAGCCTCACCTCTGTTGATCCCCAATTTCTCACCTGATGGCCCCCCTGAGACTATGCCTGTCTTAGGTTGTTCCTCCCTTGAGGAATCTTACCCATCTCTGGCTAACCAGTCATCTTCCAGGGCCATACAGGGAGATGTAAAATTGGTAAGTGAGAGAGAAGCCATATTGTTTGAAAAGGTTAGCTTTTTACTTCTATGCAGATTTACACCCTGTGGCTTGTATGCCCATCATTTGTCTTGAGGTATCTTTAGCACTTGGAGGAATTATGATACTCGGTAAATTCGATATGAGGCACGAATTCTATTTAAGGGTTGTAATTAGGAAGGAAGAAGAAAAGCTATAGAAGTAGCAGGCGGAAGAAAACATGGGGAGATTGATTATTTCTTTGACATATCTTCTTGTAGAGTAATTTAAGCATGTATAGGTATTAAACTACTAATTAAATTACACACACACATTGACATAACAGGAATACAGTTACATAACAAAAGCAGATCTATAATTACCAGCCATCTCCAGTGAGGCCAAGAAAACCAGTTAGGCATCTTAGGCATTTGTGAAAATTTGTCTATGATATGATGGATATTGTCCAACTGAACTTGAACGGTCTGAGAGAAATCAGACAAATTAAAACAGCCCATTCCTGGGAATTGTTCACATCCCATATGTTCTTTTAACAGTAGATAGTCTATAGTTGCAAGATTTTGGAGTACTGCAACTTGCACTTCTCCTAATTCTTGATTGAGTTCCAACAGTATAGATCCATTCAAATCTGTTGTTTTAAGGTATGCACAGGCCAGCTTAGATATCTCCTTCTTCATTCCAATGGCAAGTCCAGGAAGCAGTGGGATGAATGCAGCTACAACTTCAGCATCGCCTGGATCTTTGTTGAGGATTTTTGATGATCATCTTCTGGTATGACTCTTCCAGAGAGTGCTGATGTTGGAAGTTCTTCTTCATATCGTATCTTAGTTCATTTTCGGGGTAGCCAAATTAGGCTTTGATCCTCTGTATAAATACAAACAGACCCTTTGCCCACACTTTGATCTGCCCTTTATACCATTGTGTAGAACTCATTGGAGGTCACCACACAGGAATTGCCTTTTTGTTTTTTTTAAGTAAAAAGAATATTATCAGAAAAGTGTACCTCCATAGCCGATCATCTGACACCCTTTAAGTGATCAAAGTTAAGGATATTTAAAGCATGCATTAATCTTTGATTTACAGTTAGTTTTATCCTATCATGGAGTAATCCCCCTTTTCTTTCTTTCTTTTTTTTTTATCTTTAATCTACACTTACATGAAGAATATTATATTTACTAGGCTCTCCCCTATACCAGGTCTCCGCTATAAACCCCTTTACAGTCACTGTCCATCAGCATAGCTAAATGTTGTAGAATCACTACTTGACTTCTCTGTGTTGTACAGCCCTCCCCTTTCTCCCACCCCCCTATGCATGCTGAACTTAATACCCCACTTCTTCCTCCACCCCCTTATCCCTCCCTACCCACCCATCCTCCCCAGTCCCTTTCCCATTGGTACCTGTTAGTCCATTCTTGGGTTCTGTGATTCTGCTGCTGTTTTGTTCCTTCAGTTTTTCCTTTGTTCTTATACTCCACAGATGAGTGAAATCATTTGGTACTTCTCTTTCTCCACTTGGTTTATTTTACTGAGCATAATAGCCTCCAGCTCCATCCATGTTGCTGCAAATGGTAGGATTTGCCCTCTTCTTATGGCTGAGTAGCATTCCATTGTGTTTATGTACCACATCTTCTTTATCCATTCATCTACCGATGGACATTTAGGTTGTTTCCAATTCTTGGCTATTGTAAATAGTGCTGCGATAAACATAGGGGTGCATCTGTCTTTCTCAAACTTGATTTCTGTGTCCTTAGGGTAAATTACTAGGAGTGGAATTCCTGCGTCAAATGGTAAGTCTGTTTTGAGCATTCTGATGAACCTCCATACTGCTTTCCACAAGGGTTGAACTAGTTTACATTCCCACCAGCAGTGTAGGAGGGTTCCCCTTTCAATACAGCCTCGCCAACATTTGTTGTTGTTTGTCTTTTGGACGGCAGTCATCCTTACTGGTGTGAGGTGATACCTCATTGTAGTTTTAATTTGCATTTCTCTGATAATTAGCGATGTGGAGCATCTTTTCATATGTCTATTGGCCATCTGTATTTCTTTTTTGGAGAACTGTCTGTTCAGTTCCTCTGCCCATTTTTTAATTGGGTTATTTGTTTTTTGTTTGTTGAGGCATGTGAGCTCTTTACATATTCTGGATGTCAAGCCTTTATCGGATCTGTCATTTTCAAATATATTCTCCCATACTGTAGGGTTCCTTTTTGATCTATTGATGGTGTCTTTTGCTGTACAGAAGCTTTTCAGCTTAATATAGTCCCACTTGTTCATTTTTGCTGTTGTTTTCCTTGCCCGGGGACATATGTTCAAGTAGAGGTCGCTCATGTTTGTCTAAGAGGTTTTTGTCTATGTTTTTTTCCAAGAGTTTAATGGTTTCATGGCTTACATTCAGGTCTTTGATCCACTTTGAATTTACTTTTGTATATGGGGTTAGACAACGTCCAGTTTCATTCTCCTACACGTAGCTGTCCAGTTTTGCCAGCACCATCTGTTGAAGAGACTGTCATTTCGTCATTGTATGTCCATGGCTCCTTTATCAAATATTAATTGCCCATATATATCTGAGTTAATGTCTGGATTCTCTAGTCTGTTCCACTGGTCTGTGGCTCTGTTCTTGTGCCACTATCAAATTGTCTTGATTACTATGGCTTTATAGTAGAGCTTGAAGTTGGGGAGTGAGATCCCCCCTACTTTATTCTTCTTTCTCAGGATTGCTTTGGCTCTTCGGGGTCTTTGGTGTTTCCATATGAATTTTTGAATGATTTGTTCCAGTTCATTGAGGAATGTTGCCTGTAGTTTCATAGGGATTGCATCAAATCTGTATATTGCTTTGGGCAGGATGGCCATTTTGACGATATTAATTATTCCTAGCCACGAGCATAGGATGAGTTTCCATCTGTTATTGTCCCCTTTAATTTCTCTTAAGAATGACTTGTAGTTTTCATAGTATAGGTCATTCACTTCTTTGGTTAGATTTATTCCTAGATGTTTTATTCTTTTTGATGCAATTGTGAATGGAATTGTTTTCCTGATTTCTCTCTGTATTGGTTCATTGTTAGAGTATAAGAAAGCTATAGATTTCTGTGTGTTCATTTTGTATCCTGCAACTTTGCTGTATTCCGATATCAGTTCTAGTAGTTTTGGGGTGGAATCTTTAGGGTTTTTTATGTAAAATATCATGTCATCTGCAAATAGTGACAGTTTAACTTCTTCTTTACCAATATGGATTCCTTGTATTTCTTTGTTTTGTCTGATTGCCATGGCAAGGACCTCCAGTACTATGTTAAATAGCAGTGGGGAGAGAGGGCATCCCTGTGTAGTTCCCGATCTCAGAGGAAAAGCTTTCAGCTTCTCACTGTTCAGTATAATGTTGGCTGTGGTTTTATTATATATGGCCTTTATTATGTTGAGGTACTTGCCCTCTATTCCCATTTCGCTGAGAGTTTTTATCATGAATGGATGCTGAATTTTGTCAAACGCTTTTTCAGCATCTATGGAGATGATCACGTCGTTTTTGTCTTTCTTTTTGTTGATGTGGTGGATGATGTTTTTAGATTTTTGAATGTTGTACCATACTTGCATCCCTGGGATGAATCCCACTTGGTCATGATGTATGATCCTTTTGATATACTTTTATATTCGATTTGCTTATATTTTATTAAGTATTTTTGGATCTACATTCATCAGGGATATTGGTCTGTAATTTTCTTTTTTGGTGGGGTCTTTGCCTGGTTTTTGTATTAGGGTGACGTTGGCTTCATAGAATGGGTTTGGGAGTATTCCCTCCTCTTCTATTTTTTGGAAGACTTTAAGGAGAATGGGTATTATGTCTTCTCTGTGTGTCTCATAAAATTCCGAGGTAAATCCGTCTGGCCCGGGTGTTTTATTCTTAGGTAGTTTTTTGATTACCGTTTCAGTTTCTTTGCTCGTAATTCGTTTGCTCAGATTTTGTGTTTCTTCCTTGGTCAGTCTTGGAAGGTTGTATTTTTCGAGGAAGTTGTCCATTTCTTCTAGGTTTTCCAGCTTTTTGGCATATAGATTTTCATAGTAGTCTTTAATAATTCTTTGTATTTCTGTGGAGTCTGTCTTGATTTTTCCGTTCTCATTTGTGATTCTGTTGATTTGTGTCGATTCTCTTTTTCTCTTAATAAGTTTGGCTAGAGGCTTATCTATTTTGTTTATTTTCTCAAAGAACCAGCTCTTGGTTTCATTGATTTTTGCTATTCTTTTATTCTTCTCAATTTTGTTTATTTCTTCTCTGATCTTTATTATGTCCCTCCTTCTGCTGATTTTAGGCCTCATTTGTTCTTCTTTTTCCAATTTCGATAATTGTAATGATCGACTATTCATTTGGGATTGTTCTTGCTTCTTCAAGTGTGCCTGGATCGCTATATACTTTCCTCTTAAGACTGCTTTCACTGCGTTCCACAGAAGTTGAGGCTTTGTGTTATTGTCATTTGTTTCTATATATTCTTTGATCTCTATTTTAATTTGTTCCTTTATCCATTGATTATTTAGGAGCATGTTGTTAAGCCTCCATGTGTTTGTGAGCTTTTTGTTTTCTTTGTAAAATTTATTTCTAATTTTACACCTTTGTGGTCTGAAAAGTTGGTTGGAATAGTTTCAATATTTTGGATTTTGCTGAGGCTCTTTTTGTGGGTTGGTATGTGGTCTATTCTGGAGAATGTTCCATGTGCACTTCAGAAGAATGTATATCCTGTTGCTTTTGGATGTAGAGTTCTATAGATGTCTATTAGGTCCATCTGCTCTACTGTGTTGTTCAGTGCTTCCGTGTCCTTACTTATTTTCTGCCTGGTGGGTCTATCCTTTGTGGTGAGTGGTGTGTTGAAGTCTCCTAGAATGAATGCATTGCAGGCTATTTCCCCCATTAGTTCTGTTAGTATTTGTTTCACATATGCTGGTGGTGCTGTGTTGAGTGCATATACATTTAGAGTGGTTATATTCTCTTGTTGGACTGAGCCCTTTATCATTATGTAGTGTCCTTCTTTATCTCTTGTTACTTTCTTTGCTTTGAAGTCTATTTTGTCTGATGTTAGTACTGCAACCCCTGCTTTCCTCTTGCTGTTGTTTGCCTGAAAGAAGTTTTTCCATGCCTTGACTTTTAGTCTGTACATGTCTTTGGGTTTGTGGTGAGTTTCTTGTAAGCAGCATATAGATTGGTCTTGCTTTTTTATCCATTCTATTACTTTGTGTCTTTTGATTGGTGCATTCAGTCCATTTACATTTAGGGTGAATATTGAAATATATGTACTTATTGCCATTGCAGGCTTTAAATTCGTGGTTACCAAAGGTTCAAGGTTAGCCTCTTTGGTATCTTAGTGCCGAACTTAGCTCGCTTATTGAGCTGTTATATACACTGTCTGGAGATTCTTTTCTTCTCTCCCTTTTTATTCCTCCTCCTCAATTCTTCATATGTTGGGTGTTTTTTGCTGTGCTCTTTCTAGGAGTACTCCCATCTAGAGCAATCCCTGTAAGATGTCCTGTAGAGGTGGTTTGTGGGAAGCAAATTCCCTCAGCTTTTGCTTGTCTGGGAATTGTTTTATCCCACCATCATATTTGAATGATAGTCGTGCTGGATACAGTAGCCTTGGTTCAAGGCCCTTCTTTTCATTGCATTAAATATATCATGCCATTCTCTTCTGGCCTGTAGGGTTTCTGTCGAAAAGTCTGATGTTAGCCTGATGGGTTTTCCTTTATAGGTGACCTTTTTCTCTCTAGCTGCCTTTAAAACTCTTTCCTTGTCCTTGATCTTTGCCATTTTTATTATTATGTGTCTTGGTGTTGTCCTCCTTGGATCCTTTCTGTTTGGAGTTCTGTGTATTTCCGTGGTCTGTTCAATTATTTCCTCCCCCAGATTGGGGAAGTTTTCAGCAATTATTTCTTCTAAGATACTTTACATCCCTTTTCCTCTCTCTTCTTCTTCTGGTACCCCTATAATATGGATATTGTTCCTTTTAGATTGATCACACAGTTCTCTTAATATTGTTTCATTCCTGTAGATCCTTTTATCTCTCTCTATGTCAGCTTTTATGCGTTCCTGTTCTCTGGTTTCAATTCCATCATTGGCCTCTTGCATCCTATCTATTCTGCTTATAAACCCTTCCATCCAGAGTTTGTTTCATTTCTGTAATCTCCTTTCTGGCATCTGTGATCTCCCTCTGGACTTTATCTGATATCTCTTGCATATTTCTCTGCATCTCTGTCATCATGTTTATGGTTTTTATTTTGAATTCTTTGTCAGGAAGACTGATTAGGTCTGTCTCCTTCTCTGGTGTTGTCTCTGTGATCTTTGTCTGCCTGTAGTTTTGCCTTTTCATGGTGATATGAATAGTTTGCAGAGCTGGAACGAGTGATGGCTGGAAGAACTTCCCTTCTTGTTGGTTTGTGGCCCCCCTCTCCTGGGAGAACAGCAACTTCTTGTGGCTTGTGCTGGGTAGCTTCGTGCAGACAGGGCTTCTGCTTCCTGCCCGGCTGCTATGGAGTTTATCTCCGTTTTTGCTGTGGGCGTGGCCTGGCTCGGGCAGCTGCTCCAAAGTGGTGGAGTCATGTTGGAGGGGGAGTGGCCAGGAGGCTATTTATCTCCGTAAGGGGCCTCCATGCTCCCTGCAGCCCAGGGGATTAGGGTGCCCAGTAATCCCCAGATTCCCTACCTCTGGATTAAGTATCCTGCCCTGCCCCTTTAAGACTTCCAAAAAGCACCCTCCAAAACAAAACAATGACCACACACACACACACACACACAAAATTTTTAAATTAAAAAAAATAGAAAATAAATTTAAAAAATGGCCTCTCGTTTTTCTTTTTTCTCCAGCGCCAGCCTCAGGCATCTGCTCACCAGCCTTGCTGCCCTGTTTCCCTAGTATTGGGGTCCCTATCCCTTTAAGACTTCCCAAAAGCACTCACTAAAGCAAAACAGCAAAAAAAAAAAAAACGGCCTCTCGCTTTTCTTATGTCCTCCGGCGCCACGCCTCCGGTACCCTATCACCGTTCTTGCTGCCCTGTTTCCCTAGTATCCAGGGCCCCGTGCACGCAATGTGTCTGCACTCTGGTGCGGATGACTGGGGCTGGGTGTTCAGCAGTCCTGGGCTTCCTCTCCCTCCCGCTCTACCTACTCTTCTCCCGCCATGAGCTGGGAGGAGGGGTGCTCAGGTCCCGCTGGCCCGGGGCTTGTATCTTACCCCCTTTACGAGGCACTGGGTTCTCGCAGGTGTGGATGTGTGTCTGGATGTTGTCCTGTGTCCTCTGGTCTTTATTCTACGAAGAGTTGTCTTTGTTATATTTTCATAGATATATGTGGTTTTGGGAGGATATTTCTGCTGCTCTACTCACGCCGCCATCTTGGCTCCACCTCAATAGCTTTTTTGCTGTCTGTCTTCCTATTGCTTGGTCCTGAATGTGAGTACAGACATAAGAAGTACACAAAGTAAATAAAACCCCAGCTTTTTGCCAGGAAAACCATAGTGGAGAGGTCCTACAAAGCAGAAAGTACTAGCAATATCACAGAGAGAATGGAAGTCTGGAAACCAACCTTGTAAAATTGGGTATAAATCCTTAGGCTTACCCTAGAGTTTCACATGTTTGTATCTGATCCTAATTAGCATAATAAAGGCATTGAGAACATAGTGCCTTCTTTGTGACAGATAACTCCATAGGGGTGGTCACTAAGTGGCATATGTATGAGAAAGTTCCTAAAAAGCACTAAAAATTATTTGAAAATGGAATTGGTATTGATACCACCACCCACAGAATTTGAATCTTGAACCCAAAGATCCATTGCATGTTAGAACTTAAATAAAATAGTGTTTAATAAAAAAATATTCAAAATTTTCAGAATACAACAATAAATCACTGTGCATAAGAAAAAAGAAAATGTCAGTTTGCACGGAAAAAAGATAATATGCACATACCATCACTACAAAGGCACATATATCAGAAATGCCTGAAAAAGATTTTAAAACAACTATCATAAAAAATGTTACAAGAACTAACCGCAAGAGCTCTTGAGAAAAAAATGAAAATTATAGAAAATTTCAACTCAGGATTAGAAAATGTAAAAAAGAAATAAGTTTAAATTTGGAACTAAAAAATATACTATATACAAAATTTGAAACATGCTGAGAATTTTAGAGAAAAACAAGTAAGGAATTCTAAAATTCTACCTATCCAAAAATCAATGTAAAAACTAACAAAAATATTTGAACTCTGGAAATTAAACAAAGCATTGCATAAACACAGGGAATGCATAGTCAAGAAAATGGATGAATCTCAGTGAGTGGAGAGTTTTGTGGCATTTTAAGTTATCCCAGTCCCATATCCCACACCCTATTACAATAATAGCCTTGAAAATAACACCCCACATTCCTGGTACTGAAGGTTTCAGAACAGACCTCATTCACACACAATTGTCACTATTGTTTTGACTTCTCTGGCAGCTCCATAAAAACCCTTGAAAGTTATGTCTTTATTTCACCTAACTCCAACTCATCGGCGGTAAAGATGCTATCCTATGTGATGGGACCTGAAGAAATATCATTTGGCAAGTGTTTTAGTCAATACTGCCTAAGGTGATAGAAAAAAGTTGGGCCAACAGTAGACTAACCAAAATTTTTAGAAGGAAAGGCTGGGGAATTAGATGTCCATAAGGGCTTCGAAAACTCCAACATATTCTTAGGAAACTAGAAAGACACCTATGAGCCCAGGGACTGTGCACATGCTCAGAAAAGACCCGAGGATGCCCAAATACCTTAATTCTGACTGACCTTAGCTCTATGCAGCAGGTAGAAATGTATAAGACAGAACTGTATACTTTCTGGCTGAATGTTGAAAGTGTGTCTCAACATAAAGAAAGACATGGTAAAGACTGGAAAATTTTTGGATCCCCAAATTTAAAAATATCTCTTGCCAATCATTAGCTGACCACTAACTTAATGGAACAGAAACTTCATTGGCCACTCATGACAAAGGATAAAGACTTTGCAGATAAGTTAGGAATAATTACTAATCAAATAAACAATAATTGCAAAACAGCAAACCCTTGGGAGGGGAGAGAATCTTATTTCCAGAGATACCTTATTATGAGATTAAAAATATGCAGTTAACAAAACAAAAACTTTTGGAGCATGCAAAGAACCAAGAAATTATGCCCCATTCACAGGGGAAAAAATCAATCAATAAAAGCTGTACCTGAGCAGGCCTACAAATTTGATTTTCTAGATAAAACATTTAATGAGATACTGTAAATGACATATTGTAAATATGTTCAATGAACTAAATGATCTATGTATAGAATTAAATGAAATTTTAAGAAAGATGTCTCACCACATAGAGACTATCAAGAGATATAAAAAAGAAGCCAAATAAACATTGTATAGTTAAAAGTACAGTAATTGAAATGATTAGATCAGATAGAAGAAAGAACATGAAGATAAGTCAATTGAGATTTTTTAGTAAGAAAAACAAAGAAAAACTTTGGCAATTTCAAGCTGGATGTGAAAAACAACTAGAAATAGGATGAAATAATCTTATAAGAGATATGGAAACTAATGAAAGATTTATGGCAACCAAGTAAGTGCACAATCAAGGAGAAGCTACATTTAAAATGATAGGACATTTTGTGGCCATTTATTCACCCTCACACTACTCCCCTACTGGTCTGATTGGTCTTGGTCTGCAGGAAGAATCAGACCAATATATAATTCCCTCCCTCAGTATGGATGAAGCAGATTGGGCATTATTTGCAATGTTCTAACCTGACTGGGGGCTGCCAGGAGGATTGTTGCCTGTTATTGTCTAACTTGCAATTCAAGTTAGGTAAAGGTGTAAGTACTGTTCACTAACACTGAAGAGGAATTATAGATTTGCAAATGCCTGGGGTAGGAGATAATGGATGGATACACAGAATAGAATATCTGAGGCCCTATGGGGAAGCTGCGATGAGAATCATTGGGAAATTAAGACAATCCAAAGAACGTATATCCATAGACAAATTGAAAAACCATATACAGAACCAGGCAAGACTCAAGGTCATACAAGACTGGAAATGATCTTAATCTTTCACTTTAGGCTGATCTCTACATTGAGAGAATGCCAAGATTATCAACAAAGGGTCTGCTCCAGCACCATTCTGTAAAAACTGTGTGTGGGCAAAATTGCAGTATTTCCAGCATCTCTAGCCTGACCTTAGTGCATCTCCGTATCAATAGGTGTTTCCAAGTGCTAGAGAGAAGTAGTCCATCTCCATATCAATAGGTGATTACAAGGGTGGGGGAGTGAGGGCATATCTGAACCAGAGAGATTTGGTGGGGTACATTTTTGCAGCTGGGTCGTGAGAGACATGGGTGAGCAGAAGTGGATGACTGTGAGAAATGAGTTTCTCCCAAAATTTCTACCTTTGACTGATTTTGGCTTCAAAGGTTATATGCCCCAGGCTGGGAACTTATTTCTCCCCACCTCCAGAGTTACAGCTCATGGTAATTTGCAGGACCTCTGAACCTGAAATCTGTCTTCATAGGTGCAACGCTTGGGTGGACTGTTCCTTAGCAATGGTGGGAAGGCTCTGGTTGCTGCAACTGTAGATGGTGCTTCTTCACCTGAGAACCACCTGTCCATGGGCATTCCACTTTGGAGAGCCCCTAGTGGGAAACTGGTCTAGGATAAAGCACCTCTTAGAATGGTGAGGCCTTCCCCAGAACTTGGGAAAGTTGGAGACACTGGAAGCTGTCAAATTAGCCCTCTGTGAGATAGAAGACTGCTTAGAGGTCCTGAGTGGCTGTGTAGCAGCCAGGATTGTAGGATGTTTGTTTCTTGAGATACTGGAAGGGTTTATCAAGGAGAGAGAAAGACTTCAGCAGAAGAGAGAAACACTTCAGCATTTTTTGGAGGAGTTGGATGATGACCTATGGGATGCCCTTAAGAAAGAAAGAAAGTTATTAATAAGATGGGTCATGCTTCTGAAAGATACATTAGCAGGGAGGGAGAAGGCAGCAGGAGAATCCACATTACAGGATGTCATGGGGGAGGGGAAGGAAGGAGTAGTGTGTTCAGCCCTAGAGATGGTAGAGGGGATGTTCGGGGAAGATGAGGGGGTGTAGTGGAGGACAGAAATGTTGCCCAGGCCACCACCTGAGGCACTAGCACCTCCCATATTAAAGGCCCACTGGGTTATAATTAAGAAAGTAAAAATGCAGAAACTGTGGGCTCCTCAGGTGGAGCAGCAGCCCCCTCCCCAGGTTGTGGAGGACTCCATGCACTGCCACTATAACCAGGATGAGCTGGTGGACATGAGTATCCAGTTTTGGTAGAAGCTGTCAGAACCTCTGTGCACATGGCTTTTGAGTCTTTGGGATATAGGAGTGGAAAACATTGTTAATTTGGGTTCTGAAATGCTAGGTATGGCTTCCCTGATAACTCACCCTTACTCCAGCAGTGGTTGCAAAGTGTGTGTCATACCTCAGGGAAGCAGGCACTTCTGGATTGGCTCACAGCAGTCATCAGGGCAGTTTGGCCTAATATTTACCATATTTACCCACTAGCTGGAAAATGTATGCAGAGCTCCAGCAGGTGTTATGGGAGCTGAGCATGAAAAATATCATCTATAATATAGACCCCCAGGGCTCTAGTGAGGAGTTGTTCAGCATAGGAATGAGAAACCTGGTGCTCCATACAACTCCTCCAGATCTCTTTGGGTCCCTAGTGACTATTGCCCACAACATAGGACAACTCATAAGTGAGGCTACTCATACTTTAGCAGACCTTAGGGAGGTTGAAACAATAAGAGCACAGAAGGAAGAATGGGCTATGATTGAAAGGAGAGGTACAAAGGACCTCATGAAGGTCTCGAGGACCCAGATATGGGTTGATTTGATAAAGGCTGGGGAAGTGAAAGAAAAGCTTGATGGGCATTCCAATAGGATCTTGTTAGAACTGTGACAAGCAATTAAAGCCAGAGAAGCATTTCCAGCCACTGAGGACCAGGTCATGGAAGCAAGAGGCAAAGCCCCATGTTCGGCCTGTGTCCCTGCAAGACTTCCTGGGAAATGGTACTCAGGCTCTGCATGGGCTCTTACCCCCACACAAGGATGATTGGGTGTTGTGGTTTGACTATGGAGTGTCAAGGCCCGACCTTGGGGAACACTGTGGTGACCATGTGTAGAATTAGCAATTCATTGGCCCCCATGAATGTATGATGTATCCTGGTGCTGGTGGACACAGGAGCTGAATGTTCTGTGATTTATGGCAGCCCAGAGCATTTTTCTGGGACTCTGCTGTGATAGATGGCTATGGGGGTAAGGCAATGAGAGTGAAGGAAACCAAATCCCACAGGGGATAGGGCATGTACCCAAAAAGGAGTATACTGTGTACATTTCTCCCATCCCTGAAAATATTTAGAGGGTCAATATCCTGTATGGCCTGTGGTTACAGACTGAGGGTAAGTAAGTTCAGACTGAGGGTACATGTGATGAAGGCAGTTCTGAGGGGACATGCTAAGCACCTTTCTGTAAGTCTGCCTGTACTTCAGTGAGTGGAAAAGACTAAGCAGTATAAATTACCTGGGGGACACAAAGAAATTGGGAAAACCCTACAGGAGTTGGAGAAGATGGACATCATAAAGCCACACAATGTCCTTTTAATTCCCTGGTGTGGCCAGTGAAAAAGACAGACACCTCCTGGCATATGACCATGGATTACAGAGAATTGAAAAAGTCACACTCCGTTTGCATGCTACTGTCCCTCTAAAGCAGCCATTAAGAACAACCTCAGTCATGAACTAGGGATGTATCTTATAATGTGAATCATGCTAGTGCTTTCTTCTCTATTGACATAGCACAGGAAAGCCAGGAACAGTTTGCCTTCATGTGGGAAGGCTGGCAGTGGACATTCACTGTCCTTCCACAGGGACACCTCCACAGTCCCACCATTTGTTACAGACTTGAAGCCCAGGACTTTGCCACAAGTAAGAAACCATAAATGGTGTAGCTGTATCACTACATTGATGATATTATGCTCACATCTGGTTCTCCTGCAGATTTAGAATGCACAGCACCTAGACTGCTGCAGTATCTACAGGAGAAAAGATGGGTTGTGAACAGCACCAAGGTTCAGGGACCTGGTTCCTCAATAAAGTTCTTGGGTGTTGTCTGGTCGGGTAAAACTAAAGTTATCCCAGAAATAGTCATTGACAAGGTCCAGGTTTTCCTTACCCCTACCACTTTGGCAGTATTACAACAGTTTTTGGGTCATTTTGGTTACTGGAGAGTGTTTATCCCACACTTGGCACAAATTCTGAAGCCTTTATACTGGTTGGTAGGAAAGGGCATCAGGTGGGACTGGGATGAAACACGTGCAGTGGCTTTCACTGCTGCTAAGTGAGCAGTTAAAGCCATATAGGCCTTGTGTGTAATAGACTCATTAAGGTCCTTTGAGCTAGATGTTCATGTCACTGAAGATGGTTATGGATGTGGCTTTTGGCAGTAGCTTGAATGGATCTGCCAGTCTATTTGATTCTGGACACAACTGTGGAAAGGAGCAGAGGTCTGATACAACTTGATAATCAACTGGCTGCTGTGCACCATGCCTTGCTGGCTATGGAGCCCATCACTGGAACATCTCTGACCAAAGTAATAACCACCTGTCCCATTGGTGGGTGTGAGACTGGACCCAAATGCCGTGGAGTGGCATGACACAAATATCTACACTGAGCAATTGGGGTGCATACTTATAGCAGCATAGCACCCTGTATATGAACCCCTTAAGTAGAGAACTACAACACTTACAGGCACCATTGTCACACCAGGGGAAACCAAGAAGAAATTGCTTTGGAGTCATTGGTAGTCAAGAGTACTTATCAGGAGAGAAAAGGCCCTATACCTGAAGATACTTGCTATAAAGATGGCTCCAGTTGTGGGTAGCCCCAAAGTGGAAGGCTGCGGCTTTCCATCCTAAGATGGAGACAATATGGATGAAGGGCTGAGAGGGGAAGAGTAGTCAATGAGCTAAGTTGCAAGCAGTATGGCTTTGATCACCCTGGAGCCCTCCCCTATAGTTGTTTGCACTACAGCTGGGGCGTCTATTGGGGCTCGACCCTGAGACTACCGACATGTTACCATGCCAAGTGGATGTTCACTGGCCCCTTTGGCAGCAAAAGTTGTGGCAAGACATTTGGGCCTCTGGTCAGACTAATAAAGTTACTGCATATCATGTGACTGGTCATTTGCCTTTGGCATCCCCAGGGAATGATGAAGCAGATCCACTGACCCAGGTGGGTTGATAGAAGGGAAGCCTGCATTTGATATAGCCTAAAGGTTACATCAGCATTTGTGGCACACAGGTCAAAAGAAAATATGGGCTGTAGCCTGTTGGTGCACCTTGCCAGTGACCTTCAAAGAAGTCACCAGAGCCTGGAAGGAGTTCCTTGTGTGCTCTAAGAGGGATTTACACTGAGTCCCACAGCAACATGGGGCAATAGTAAAGTAAAGTGGATGACATCCCTTGTCAGGTGGCAGATAGACTATACTGGGCCTCTGCCCATATCAGAAGGATATAGGTATGCCATGACTCTGTGGACACAGCTACTGGACTGTTCATTGCTTTTCCCACATGCAGATCAGCAAACAACCAAAAGGGACCTAGAGCATCTCTTTGCAACCTTTGGCCAGCCACAGGTGATTGAGAGCGATCAAGGTACTCACTTTACTTGACATCAGCAATTGCAAGAATGGGTGCAGCAATTAGGAATAAAGTGGAAATTTTAGGTACCATATAACCATACTGGGGCAGGCATGATAGAGAGGTAGAATGGTTTGTTGAAATCTGACCTGAAGTTGGGGCTGGTCTGTATGCTTATATAGAATGCTGTGGCATTTGAATGAGAAGCACTGAAAAGGAATCTTGAGATCTGTGGATATGCTAACAGACATTGCTGCCTCTCCTATACAACTGTATGTGCAAACCAAAGAGGAGTTATTGAAGTCAGGATATGACAAGCAGAGCAACATCCTGCTGCCAGCCCCAACTGCTTTAAACCCTGGAGACTCTATTGAGTAGATGTGGCCCTGGATATTTTGACACATGGACCATCAATGTCTGGCCCTTCTGGCACCTTGGGGAATATGCCTGAAATGTAGCCTCATGTTTGTTCCTAAAGTAAGTGCAGAATGGTCCCCTAAGATCATGGTAGTGTACTCAAAACATCTGAGAGGAAGAGCATCTTATGGGGAAGTTTTGTTTGATCTTTATGGCCAGTACATGTACCTCCTGTAGCTTTATGTATTGACCACTCTGTAACTCCCACACTGATGGGGGTGATGGTTTGGTATACTAGACCAGGATGAGGTCCCATTCCTGCCACTGTCTTATCACAGGACGACTTGATTACTTGTATCCTACCTAATGGACAGGATTTGCCTATGCTGGTATCATTAAAACATATCTTATTGCCCTTAGAGTTATTTTCTTCTACAGTCCTTGTGACCTGCACCTGTCCCCTGGCTGCAGTTGCCACATGATTTCTCTGAACTCCCTACCTGTTCAGCTACTGGCCTCCTGTGGAATGGGTGAGCTATGAACTTAACTGCATAGAAGTTTGAATTTAAGCTGAATCCTGAAGCTTGAGGATTATCATGATTTTATCACTGTTGTTATTGTATGTTTTTAGTCTGGTTACAGTACTCCAGTTTTTTCACACAGGGGCCATTGAGGAAAATGGGAATTGGGTAGATGGTGATGTGAAATTCCTGGAGTGGTGGGCTGTGGATAAAATTGCAATATTTCCTTTATCTCTCACCTGGCCTTGGTACATCTCCGTATCTATAGGTGTTTCCAAGGGGTTGAGAGAAGCAGCCATCTTCATAACAATAGGTGATTACAAGGTTGGAGGGAGCAAGGGTATATCTGGACCAGAGAGGTTTGGTGGGGTCCCTTTTAGAAGCCTGGTCATGACAGACATGGGCAAGCAGATTGGATGAATGCTAGTAAGCAATAAATGGGTTTCTCCATCTTTATTTTTCCCTTTTACTAATTTAATCCTTAAAGGTAATTTGCCTCAGGCTGAGAATTTATTTTCCCCCTAGAGTTACACTGAGAGAGAAGGCTTTTTTTTTCCCAATGACAAATTTGTTACAAGAAATCATAAGGGAATATAAAGGAATATATGTCATGGCCCATTCAAATAAAAAATAAATTTCTAGAAATAATATCTGAAAAAGCACAGTATTGTACTTACTAGAAAAGACTAAAATCAACCTCCTTAAATATTCTTGAAGAACTAAAGGGAAACAGGAAAATAATACATATGCAAATGTGAATATAAACAAAGGGAAAGTATAAAAAGTAACCAAACAGAAATTCTAGGGTTTAAAAATAAATAACTGGGTTGAAAAGCTCACCAGAGGGGTTCAATACAGATTTGAAGAGAAAAATAAAGAAGTAGTAAATTTTAAGATTTTGCACAACCTAACACTTGTTGAACCTAAATTAAACAGTTCAACATAAATTTATAGCAGTCCTTAAAGAGGAAGAAGGAGCGAAGGGGACAGAGAAATTATTCGAATAAATAATGGCTGGAAACTTCCAAAATATGATGAGATACATGAATCTACAAATCCAAGAAGCTCAATATAATCTAAGAAACATAAAACCCAAAGATACCCAAAATAAAACATATTATATTAAAATTTCCAAAATACAAACACAAAGGGAGATTTGGAAGCAACAAGTTAGAAGCAACTTGTGGCATACAAGATGTCCTCAATAAGAGTATCAGCCAAATTTTCTGCAGAAATCTCAGAGAACAGAAGGTAGAAAGACAATATATTTTAAGTGCCAAAAGAAAAAAAAAGGAAATCTGTCAAGGGAAAATTCTATCAGGCAAAAGTGTTGACTGGTGGTTACCATAATGGAGGGAAGTGGGAGATGGGTGATATAGTGGTAGGGGAAAAATAATGAGAATGCCTGAGATCTGAGATCTTAATTTGGGTGATGGTTGCATGAGTGTCAAAATCTACCAAGTTGCACACTAAGATTTGTACATATTATTGTATGCACCCCAGTACAAAAAAATATTTAAGAAACAAAACAGGGGGAGAAATTATGATATTTTCTAAACCAGAACAGAGATTTTTTCTACTAGTCCTGCCTACATTATACTAAAGACATTCCTTCAAGTTAAAGTGAAAGAACAATACACAATATATCAATTTATGAGAAAATATAAAGATCTACAGTAAAGGTAAATGTATAAACATGGACAGAATTGAAGGAATAAATAAAGAGCGCTACAATAATAGGTGGAGATTGCAAATATCCACTTTCAGTAGTGGAGAGAACATCCAGACAGAAGGAAACAATGGAAATATAGAAGTTAAACACACTGAAAGCAAATTAGATTTCAGGAATATGCAAAAAACACTGTACCAACTATAGAAGAATATGAAGTTTTCTAAGGAACACACGGAATATTCCCCAAGATAGACCATATTTTTGGGCCACATTGCATGCCTTTATGAATTTTAAAAGACTTAGGTAATACAGAGTTCATTTTCCAATCAAAACATAATGAAACTAGAAATCAATAGCAGAAGGAAAATTGGAAAATTCACAAATATGTGGAAGTCATACTCCTAAACATCCAGTGAGTATAAAATAATTTATAAGGAATATTAGAAAACATCTTAAATCAAATCAAAACAAAAATACAACTAACTAAAATTAATGGACTGCATCAAAAGCAGTATTAAGATGGAAATATGTAACTGTAAATGCACACATTATAAAAGTTTGAAAATCAGTAAACTCAAAGCTAATACTAAGATGAAAAGAAAAAGATTAGTAGATAATTTTAATACAGAATAAAAATTCAGTAGAGAAAATCAACATAACCATGGACTGGTTCAAAAAATGATGAAAACGATAAATTCTTACCTAGAAAGACTAAGAAAAATAGAAGACTCAATTAAAGTCATAAATGAAATTTGGGACATTATTACCAAATTTATAAAATTTTAAATAGTATGAAGAATTTTATGCCAACAAGTTGCATCACCTAGATGAAATAGAAAACTTCCTAGAACAATGCAACCTATGAACACT